>NW_008693790.1:19672-53572 GCF_000695815.1 Acanthisitta chloris | reverse complement strand
TCCCGGTAACGCTGCGCATCGCCCGGGAGGGCTAACCCCGAGAGCAGCGGTGCCGCAGGGGAGAGGACGAATATTTACTGCGGGAAAAATGTCTTTGATTGCGGGTTGTGCTCGTCGGGGAGAGCTGAGGGGAGAGAGAGGAGCCGCAGGGACGTGTGTCCGCGGCCCGGAGCGCGGCCGGGGTGGGCGGGATGCTCCTCCCGCCGCCTCACAAAGCCGCTAGGAAAAGTTCCCGCGTGGCTTCCTTAATTCTGCTTTTCATTTGAAGCTGATGGTGCCAAAATGAAATTTTAGCGCACAATAAAGAGGTAAACAAGAATCTCCTGATAATTGTTTTCCTCAGAGGTAGGTCGCGAGGAGTGGTTTGTTTTATGGGAAAGATATTGGAAATCTTGAATAGAAATTTAGACACCAGTTTTTTTTAAAAAAAAAAAGTTGCAGCAAAATCTGGTTCTGGCCGTGCTGAGTGTCTTTTTCTTGCCTCTTATGTTTTCACTCCCTTACCTGTAGCAAAAAGCAATGTTGGTGTTGTGTAGGAAAAAGTGATGGGTTTTATGTTGATTTTAGGGCTTTCACGGCTACTCAGGTATTAAAAGTTCAGACCAAAGCCATTTTATTCTGTTCTGATGCTGTTGCTATTTATTGTGCTAATGAGTAAGTATTTTTTCCTCAACACAAGTTTTTACCTCAAGAGGTAGTCAGCTGCCTTTGAAGAGGTTTATTTGTCCCATGTTGTAACATGTCTCTTCAGTTTTGGGTTTTTTTTTTTTCTTCTAGCTGCTGCTTTTCTCTTACCTGTAGGCCCTTAGGGTTAACACTTTGAATACAAGAAGGTGATATTCTTTAATCAGCATAACTAATAGACTTCAGTTGTAGTGAATCTTTAGAAATAAAAGTATTTTAGTTCATAAAATCTGTGAGGGTGTTATTTGTGTCAGTGTGGTGAAGCTGAGTATGGCACTGGTATCCTTGTGTTTTTAACCTGCAAAGAGCTTGGCATTGCTCCCTGGTCACATGGTGGCAATTTTGCACTATTTTTTGTGCCATGTTTTAAACATCTTCTGGAGATTACTTTTCATTCCAGAAACTCTGTGCTTTTGATGACTTTGTTTGGTAAGTAGCCATGGGAAGGTGTTTATGAAGTGTTTGTTAAGTTACCTATGGCCTAAGCTACAAGTTCCAAAACCTCCATTTGCAGAAAACTGCTGAGACTTCCCATGGTGACAGATCTGCTGCACTGGCTTTGAAGTTCTGCAAAACTGTTGTTGCAGTAAGGGTGTTACAAGTGTTTAATTACCCACTGGAAAGCAGAGGTGACATGTAGATACTTTCTCTTGGCAAATAGAGGGAAAGGGGATTGAAGCAAGTTGCCAAATTTGCAGCATTATCTTGGCATAAGAACAGCAAAACAAAACTAAAAACCTACTTATACTAGTGGATATTTCTTTCCAGTTGTGAAATAACTGCTTTGATTTTTTTTTCTCCCTATTCCTCTGCAACTCTCTGCATAATTAGTGCATGTGCTGCTGCTCTGTCCAAAGCTTGTCTGAGCTGCAGCAACACACAGATAAGAGTGGAATTGTGTCGTTGGTAGTAAATCTGAAAAAATTGTGTCCTTCATGTTTTGTTGCTGTTAAGGAGAGTAAGCATTAAAAAGCTTCTCAAACTGTTTATGGCTGAAATGGAAAATAAAAAGTCCTCTTCTGAGCACTTGTCACTTCTAGCGTGTGCTGTCCTTATATTAAGCCTTATGTTTCATAGTATGCTACATACAAATAAGTTTCTCAGATGGGTCTTCTAAGATGCCAGGTTATTTGTTCTTTGTTTGTTTAAAGCTGTGTCATGTTGCTTCTTCATTCCAAAATTCAGCAGAAATTTTTTTGATCTCACTGTGGTGGTAATTAAAGGTAGTGATGAGAGCTGGAAAGTTCAAGATGCTTGGGGTTTTTTTTCTCTTTACTTCTAGACATTCCCTGTGTATTTTTAACCATATTGAAAACCCCACAATGTTGAATGAAAAAAAACCTCAACCCACCACACACCATTTTATAAAGGTTATTACAAAAGCTGTAGCTGCTGAGTGATACAAATGAAACATTGCATCACATGTAGTTTTCATACTACATGTGTCATTGCAGTGTAGCACTCCAGTGTCTGGATGCTTTCTATGGTAGAGATGCTAATGAGGACTTAATTGAGGTGTTTTTATCTCCATCCAGTACAAGTTATCTTGTTCACATGCAATGATATTGCAGTTTTATCATGTTCCATGTAATAATGTAGTGAACTGTGGTTTTTCAGTTTGCAAACAACGGACTATTACCAGTTGGCTGGTGAATAAAGGACCCAAGACTGCTGAGTCCAAAAGGTAAAATGCACAGCATACCTGCTCAAAAGTTGTGTTCTTGATTGGGCCTGGGGGGAGCCAAGAGTGCAGGTTACCAGTACAGGTGGCTAAATGGAGATGACCCCATTTCTGCTGCTCTTCTTACCTTGGCACATCCTCTTGAGTAACTAACTGAGACACTTTCACTACTAAACACTGACTAGTCCCCCAGCTGTCTGCTCTAAACCCAAACCTTTTGCTGATACTAAAGTTTTCTGAAGCACCTCACTGTTAGGAGAATAAATGTAGCTGCTTCTGCAAAGAAAAAGGTGGGAACCTGCAGCAAGGGAAGGCAAAGTGGGACTTGCTTCCAGTGGCAGCCAACCACTAGATCAAGTGAGCTGTAACATCAATGGCTCTGCTTTTATTTTTGTTTAATGTAGGGCACTAACAGCTACTGATTTTGGCTGATTGTTAACTTACATACAGAAGTGTTTTGGTTTGTCTCATTGGACTGTGATTGTCATTTAAACATGTATGGCTTGATTTGGTTTCAGCCAGAATTTACAGGTGTTTAAATGTGGACTCAGGTTATTTTATGAAAGATGCTACAAAAGTTTCATTACTGAATGGCATTAGGTAAAGTTTGATATTTTCTGCTAATGTCAGGGGCAATGATTGCAAGGCAGCATTAAAATTAAACTGCAAAGAGTGTAACTGGTGCAGAGAAATATCAGATATTACTTTTCTGTAATTGCAGTTACGAATGTGTTTGTTTATTTTTCATTGCTGTTTACTAATAAATAGAAATGGAAATCCATACCAGTGCTAAAGTAGCTGGGAAGGCTTGTGGTAATGATGAATACAGAAGTACACAGGGCTCAGTTACAGGCTCAGAGGTTGCAGTAAAACAAGGATGTTAAGAGGATGCTTAAGGAGGAAATGAATTATTTTAAGGTTCCCTTTAGAGTATTGCTTTTATATGCTCTCCTTCATCCCTGCTGACAGATTAAAGCCTAGTCAGTTTTAAGCAGCAGATTAGTTGTGTAGACATTTCTGTGCCTTCCTGTTGCAGTTAACATCATGATTTTAATTTAAATACTGTCTTTGTATTAAATTTGATTACTCAAGTTGGCAACCGATGTTTCAATACCTTCAAAGAGTCATTTGTTGAGATGGCAGCAGTAACAACTTTGATTTTTGTTCATCAGAGTTTGCATACATGGGAAGTTAACAGAAAACCCTCTAAAATCCTTTTGTTTTCAAATAATCTCCCCACGGATGAAGTTCCAAGCTATCATCTGTTCTTCAAGCCCCCTTTTTTCTTCTTTCTCTCCTGTTCTGTAGTGGTAAAGGTGTGAATGCTCTCTCCTTATCTCTTTTAGAAGAGGATCTGTTACCATTCATGGAGAGAATGACTGCCTTAAGGAATCTATTCGATGCTTACTTGCTGAATTTAGGATTGTGTGATAATTGCATATTTTCCAATTCAGTGTAGGTGGGAAGCTGGGCAGTCACCAGACCTGTAGAGTTTAACCTGCTGAGTTTGCACTGGTAATATACAGTGTTTAATAATACTTTCAGGAGGAGATACTGTTCACTTTTTTTAGGACTGGTCAGGGTTTTTTTCAATATTCATGTGTCATCTAAGTAATTTTCTTTATCAGTACACTGACACACAATATGTAAATGTGAAAAGACTCCAAGATCTTCTTGAAAAATGCCATCTGCTCATACAAAACTCACTTCCTTTCCCTGTGTAACCATTAGGACACATTTCTTTCCTGCACTGTCATGCACAAAGACAAATCAGGTTTTTTGTTGTTAAATCCTGATTTAATGTATCTTTTTGTTTTTATCGTCCGTTCTAAATATATTTGACACTTGTGCTTTTGTGTGGTGATTCTTTTGAAGAGTCATGGGCTGCTTACAAAATTAAGGAAGTAATAGGATGCTTTTGAGACTATGGAATGCTGTGCTCTGCTCTTCTAAAAGATGAATTTGTAGTTCCGAGGGAATGGCCATAAAAAACATTGATTTCCTTGCTTACTGTATTTAACAGATAAAAATCATGGCTTCAAATTTTTTTCATCTGGAGAAAATAACTAAATAATAGTCTCATACTGTTTAGATTTGAAAATAAGGATAATGAACTACTGGAATAGATTCCTGAGGTAAGCAACTGATTAATTATCCTTTGGATGGAAATAGATTGTTGGTGAGCTGCATTCCTCAGTGCAGTAAAACTTGTTGATCCTGGGAGTGCTCACTAAAAACCTGTACTTTCTATTGTTTGTTTATCATCATTGCTTAAAAAAAATCTGCACAGAAATTTCATTTGGAAATAAGCCACTGAATTCTCTTACTTCTCTTCCACAGCTTACAGGGCAAAAATAATAACAACACTGAAGCAAATTCCAAGATGACTTCCATTAAAAAAGAGAACTTTTGTGAGCATGATGTGACAAAGCTGGAGAGTACCTGTCAGCAAAATTATGCAAATCTTTCTGTGGAAGTTGGTGGTAAGCATGTAAATTTGCCTCAGACAGGCAGCACGTGTGACTGGGAGGCTGAGGACAGAGATCCGGTCTCGGGTACAGGTCCCACAAAGGGTCTGCAGTCTGGAGACCTCGGTAAAAACGCCAACATTGATCAGATGCACAAAACTGGCAATCAGGCTCAGAGGGCCTGTGAGGAAAGCAGTGACAGCTGGACTCAAAGGAAGTTATCTTCAGGCCAAGCTTTGAAAACGGGAAGTACAAAACTTTCTTCCAAAGACTTGGAGACAGATGGACAAGTGGCTTCGTGCAATTCACAGAAGCTGAAGAGTTGCAATTCTGTCTGTTTAATGGGTGAACAAGAGGAAGGGAATGTAGTTCCAGAAAGTCCACTTTCAGATGCTGGTTGTGACACCTGTATATCTGATCTTGGAGGTCCTGGGAAACTGAGCAAATGTCAGAGCAGTTCAGGGGACTCACCTGCTTTCGAGAAAGAAAGTGAACCAGAGTCACCAATGGATGTAGATAATTCTAAAAATAGCTGCCATGGGTCAGAGGCTGATGAAGAAACAAGTCCATTTCTTGATGAGCGAGAGGAGATTAGTATGTCAAAATCCATAAACAAATCTTTTAGAATTCAATATGGGGATGCTGAATTGGAGTCAAGAAAGTCCCATTTTTCTGGCAAAGGCTCTGAAAGCTTTGAGGAAATAGATAATTCTGTTAAAGAGGACAGTCTGCATACAAAGTCGACTGGGATCTCTCCTGCTCCATCATCAGAATGCAAAGGTGCAAAACAGGGTGTGAAGAGAGACTCCAAAATCACCTCTCACTTCATGAGGATACCTAAAGTTGAGGAGAAAAGGTAGCGTTCTATCTGCCTCTTCATCTGGCTTTTCATGCTTGAAAATCTTCTCTTTGGTGATAGCATTTTGGATTAAATAAAGCCTTTTGCAAAATGTATGTTAAGACACAAAGACAACTCGAAGATTGAAGTAACTTATTTTTAATGGGACTAATTGTGGTTTTTTAAGGATAAGTTTCTCCAGTGCAATTTTTAAAATCATTTGAGATCTGTTAAAATTGGGAATTAAAAGACACTGTAGGAAGTTGATTTCTTTAGCAAAGTAGCGATTTAAGACCATGGTATTTTTAAAGCTTGGAAGTTAATGGTGGTTCAGGAGTGCTTTATGAAGTGTATCTTTAGCTTTCATTATGTCACTCAGAATGCTTAAGGAAACTGATATTTTCTTGGGTTTTGTTAGTCTCATCTGTCAAAAGTACTGAGTAACCTGTTGAAGCGTCAGTGCAAAGGATGCTTTGATTGAAATAGACATGAGAAATTTCACTTTGGAAAGCAGTTGTAGAGATGTGTTTTTATTTTATTTTAGCTTGTTTGTTTGTTTATTTTGTTTGACTTTATTCATAATTTGGGAGAGAGAAGGACTGGTGATTCCACACTGCAGTCATGGAAATAGAAGCCCTGAGCATGACACAGGACTCTGTGTGCCAGGTGTTGTGTAAGGACAAAAGGGTAATCTCTGCTCTGAAGAGCTTAGATTTCAGTGGGAGCTGAGAAAGTGAATAAGCAGCTAAGGGGTGAGCAGAAACAAAAGGACAGTGTGTGTTGGCATAACATGCAATTATCTCGCCAGACCCGAGTCCTTAAAGTAGGGCAAGAATGTAGTTTTGCACTTCTTTACTGGGACATTGTTTTTGGATGTGAGGAGCAGCACAAACCACACTTCTGAAGGGATTGGAAGAGAGAGTGCCAGAGGGTGGCTAATGAAGGGCATGAGCTCGCATTTGAGGAATCTTAAGAGTGTGTTTGGAAAACAAAAGATAAGTGGTTCTTAGCAAATTCTTCATCCATCCATTTTTCCTAAAATATGGAAAAAGGGGTTATAAAGTTTAAAGTGATGGGTTTAGGCAGTTTTCACTAGTTTAAATGAATTGTCATTGAACAAAGCAGCAGAGGTTGAGGCTTGTGTTTGTCAGTGCTAGAGCATCGTGTGTTACAATAAATTGACGTTTGAGCAGGGAAGCACATGAAAAAGGGTTGATTTTGTGTGTGGATAGCTGGGAATTCTGTAGAGCATGAAGCCGTTGAAAGATTATTTTTTCTTTTCTTTTTGGAGCCTAAGCAAGATGATGTGAAGGTCATTAACCTCAGTGCCAGGCAAAATAGTGGTATTGCTTAAGAGAGTGATTAGAAAATCTTAAAGCTTTCCTGGTGGTTTTCATTAGACTACATCTACAGCAGGTAAGAGTGGCTCAGGTCTTAACTTGCAGAGGAGGAAGCAGTTGTGTATCAATCAGTAATGTGCCACGATGGTGCTCTGGCAGTCGGGTGAGCACAGTGGGCCAGGGCCCAGAGCCACGCTGATGTGGCTCTGCCATTTGCGAGTTCGGAGGCAGCGTGTCCCTGCAGACACTGGCATGTGCACAGATGCAGCCAACAAGTTGAACAACATCTTCATCCAAGGGTGCAGGAAGTTCTCTAAGGGGAGTTTAGAGGTCTGAACAGTTCCACAAAGTGTAGGCTTTTAACTAAAATATCTCAGATCCATGCACATACCTTTGGTCATTAAAGAGGATTGGTTCATCTGCTCTTGCATGTGTTTGAGTGTTGCAAGTGGGTTTTTTCGGTTACTTTTAAATTTCTGCTTCTGTTGCAAGTATTGTGTGCCTGACATGAGAAATACAACCTTAGTGAGAAAGGTGCATGAGGACTTGGTTTGATTTTTTTTTGTTTTTTTTTTTTTTTTTTTTTTTTTTTTTTTTGTTTTTTTTTTTTTTTGTTTTTTTTGTTTTGTTTTTTTGTTGTTTTTTTTCTTTTTGGGGGTTGGGGTTTTTTTCAGTTTGAGGAAGGAATATGTGCATTCGTGCTTGCGCTCATGTTTGTTTTCTAGGAGTTGAGAACAAGCTGTAGGCAGTATGCTGACAGATGCAGACTGGTGAGTCTGTCTCCTGTCCATGGATAAACAGATCCTGTTGGGAGGGAGCATGACTCTGCAGAGGAGTACCCTGCCTGGCTAACCCACTGCAGTTCTCTGAAGGTGTTTGTCAGCCTGTAGAGTGTTTTGGTAGACATCGTGTACTTGTGTGTGTTGGAGAGGAGGAGGTTGGTGGTGGCAGGAGTGTTCCCCAAATAAAAGCTTTGGCCTGGGGCCACAGCAAGGGCAGATAAACTGCCTGTTAGAATTGTAACCCTGGGGTGGAAGTTTGTGTATTTGCCTACCAGGTTTTTCAGTGGAAATAAAATGTTTCAATGCATTTTATTTTAACAGCAGGAAAGAGAAGTGTGAATTCAAACCTCAGAGACCGGGGAGGAAGATTCCTAAATACGTGCCACCTCCTCTTCCAGCTAACAAGAAATGGTTTGGGACCCCGATTGAGGAGATGAGGAGGATGCCTGTGTGTGGGGCTCGGCTGCCTCACCTGCGACCCTCAGCCAATCACACCGTGACCGTCCGGGTACGAGAGCTCAGTGTCTCACCTGAAACCAAACTTCTTACTGAATTCCACAATATGAAATGCCAAATGTCAGTCTCAGGTTTCCTGCTAATACTATTTCTTTGCCAATCCTTGTGAGCAGACTGATTGCTGAAAGTTGACTTTTCTCATGAGCAGAATGAGGATACTAATATCCAGAAGAAATGTAATTATGGTTTTTCTGCCTCTGTGTTGTTAGGGACAAGGATTTTTCTTTTGCATGGGGGCGTGTGCTTCCTTGTCTGAGTTGTAATCTGTGGAAATTTACATACATCTGCAAGTAAAATTTGTACTTCTGACATTTTCTTGCTATATTTTCCTCTGAGTTTGGGTTCAAGATGTACAAAAGGCTCAAGATATTTAAGATACGGGAAATGAAGAAGAGGTTCTAGCAATTTTAGCACTGCATTGTAGATAAAATCCAATGTTTGCCTTTAATCCTTTGCAATAGTATGCAGTCCAATTATTGCTGAAATAAAATGTGACCAGTAACCTGTAGAGTCATGGATAAATCCCAAAGAAAAGAAAAGCACAATGAGTTTGAACACAGATTCTGAGAGAATCAGTGCTGCCAGGAGGCCATATAGCAAACTAAGTCTTTAGGAAAATCATATTATTTATTTTTGCATTTCTGTTATTCTGGGGAGTGAACTTGAAATATTGTTCTATCTATAATGATTTCTCATCCTTTTCAGAGTTAGGTTAAAAATATTATTTCTGCACAGTATTATCGCTGTATTTGAAGCTGCATTTTGAAAATGTTTGGATAAAGCTATGTAGATACTTAAATTCATAAATTAGGAAATCTTCAGCTGGTAATTGGATGTATAGTAATTTAATATCTTACCTTTATCTGAGTGTGTTTCAAGAGGCCAAATGATAAGGTGGCCTTCTTTTCAACAAGTACAATGTAAGAGTAATTTTCAAACTGGATATCCATCATTTGGTCAGTTTGTAGCTTTCCCGTTTCCAAAAAGGGTAACTGTAGATGAGAGCTTTCTTAAACTGGGTTTTTGCTTACTTTTTATTTCTTCTCTTTAAAAACTTGAAAGCAGAGTCTGAGTTTTTTCCCTCTCTCCTTCTGTGTTGCAGGTAGATCTTCTGAGGGAAGGAGAGGTGCCGAAACCTTTTCCAACTCACTACAAAGACTTGTGGGACAACAAGCATGTTAAAATGCCCTGCTCAGAACAAAATTTATACCCTGTAGAGGATGAGGTAAGGTTAAGTATTTACAGTTATATAGTCAGATAAGTTTGTTTACACAAAGAGTTTTTAGTTTACTGCGTTTGCTCAGTTGTCAAACTGTGTGGAATTAGAAAGTCAAGTCTGAAAAGCTGGATTCTGGGTCATGGTGCTTCAGACAGAGCAGGAATTATTTTGCCTAGCCAATGATTTGATGATGCATGTATTTCTATACCTTGTATGCTTAAAATCCTTTCAAATTATGTATTTATATACTTAGGTCTTTATATATTTTGTGTGTGTGTTTGAAGCAATTTGCAATGCCAGCAGATGTGAATGAATTTGTAAGCATGGTTTGATTAGAATACTCTGTTACATATTGCTGATAGTGAGAGATGTCTGCTGTTCTGCTGAAACAGTGCCAGAGATTAGAGTTGGCCCTGCAAGGTTGGTTGATTTGCTGTTTCTTGTCACTGCTTGAGACTTAAGCATAACCAGTGAAGTACTTCAGACTGGTGAATAAAACCAAAAAGTGTGTCCTGTAGTGAAAACTGTACACTGATGATTGATGCTGAACCCTGGAACAGAGAATTCTTGAATGAATTATGATGCTTTGAAATAATGAAATATGAAATTATGAATCTATGAAATACACTCAGTCTTTTCATTTATCAATTTACAGATTGATCTTATAATTGCAATATAAATTGATGTTTCAGGGATTACATGTTGCTAAGATCTTTGTTGCCAGATGAGCAAGATGAATTTGCCTTGCCCTTGAGGTAGTCTCATAAGAAATGTCATTATTGCTTGCAGTGGACAATAAGACTTTCAGTTGAAGAAAAGTATCACAGGATACCTTAAACTTGGCTTGGCACAAGAGTCAGCCACAGCAATATGCTTTATATTCTGAGCCCTTGATGTCCTTAGTGTTAAGTTTCTATAAAGTTAGTTCAGTTTGTATTTTTGAGTTGCAGATTTCATAAACTGTGGTTATGTTTTGTCCTCAAAATTCACTTTCTTTGCAAGGAATATACTGAGCATTATTTGTCTTCCTTGAGCTGGCATGAGGAAGAGCTCTGCATTTGTGAAAGAGCTCTGGGAATTTTGGGAATGCTTCAATTAAAAGTGAATTCCTGTGGAAGTAAAGTGCAGTGTTCTAGAAGTTGCAGAAGTACTTTACAGACACTCAAAATATGTGGTTTATTTCTAAAGAATTTCTCCAATATAGCAAACTTTATTGTAAAAAAATGTGTCTGGGAAGACAGTTATTAGTAAGTGTATCTTTCTGTTTTGAGTAACTTAATTTTTGTTTTGGGCTTTTGCTTTAAAGAATGGAGACAGAACTGCTGGAAGTCGATGGGAACTAATCCAAACTGCCTTACTTAACAAATTTACCTGCTCACATGATTTGAAGGTAAACTTGTCAATTTGAGATCAAGTCTGTATTCATATAAGTACATTCAAGTTTTCTGTATACTGTTAGTTATTCTGGCTCAATCCTATTTGTTTAATCAATTAGGAAAATAAGTTCTTAAAAAATCCTTTTCAAGGGATTCCCTAACAAATTAAAGTTATTAAGGAGCCATAAGTGTTGTCACTGAATTTATTAGGTGTTATTAAAATGAATTGCCATTTTTAAGTCTGTATTTGCCCAGCAGTATCTACTTGTTTGTGATAAATGTAGCGTGAGAGCTTTCTGTAGCCAGATGGTAAGGGATGCACAGGTGAGAGAGTTTGAAATAGTAACTGTTCGCATCAGTTCACCCCACTAAAATCACAGCAATTCAAGCTGCTGACAAAAATCTGTAGATTTTGGAAGCTAATGCTCTGTTGATAGCTCTTACAGTTATGTGGACATGAACTCTTGCAGTTATGTTACATGAATTATGGTTTGGAGCAGCTTAGAATTGCTATTACGGTTTTTTGTGAAGAGTAAAGTAATTTAGGTTATACCTGAAAGGCAGGGAAGGAGGAGAAGGCCAAAGCTACAGATAAACAGTAATTGAATAAATTGTGCTTCCCCAGCAACTGATGAGACTTCCCTTGATAGTACTATTTTATTGGGCATTTTTTTCTTGCGATTTTTTAAAGGTGGTGTTATTGTAAAGAGACTATTTAATTTTGTTGTGGTTCTGATTCTTTAAGTGCCTAAATTGGTACAGCTTCTGCTATATTCCTGAGAAACACCTTTTATTGGTATTTTTAAGAAGAGCAAGCATGGAGTAGGGAACATTTATGTTGTGTGTTGGCAGATCTGAGCATGCCTTGTCCTGTTTTGTGCTGGGAGGAAGAACCTGTAGACTAAAGTTTCCTCATGCTAAACCTAGGAGAGTTCAGTATCCTGGAATTGCACCGTGTTGATAGTTCGGTGGATTTTGGTGGGCGCTGAGTCAGGTTTTAGCCACTAGATGGCGCTGTTCCTTCAACAAGAATATTTCCTAAAATTTTCTTCCATTAATAAGTTATCTCTAAGCTCCGTTTTGTTGTGCGCTTTCCCTAGGAGGCCATACTGAGGTACAACATTGCTTATTCCAAGAAATGGGACTTCACAGCTCTTACTGACTTCTGTGAGAAGGTAAACTAAGTTGATTTAAAATAGGAAGAAAAATGAAATATGACTGACTACTTTGCCTGTATGTCTCAATTGTATTAATACTTCCAGTGTATTTTTTGCGTTTGGTTTAAAAAGTGTAGGTCTTTTTTCTTTCCTTTTTAAAACAACTTCAATGCTATGTTGCAGTGGTGTTTGTATACACTGTGCTTTGCTGGTCTAGCAGTAGCATTTTGCAATTTGCTGAGATGATGAGTTCAAACTTTTGATCCTCTGAAAGATTGGGATGGTTTTTATGGCTTCATGTTACCTTCATGGAGAGGTTTGAAAAGAGAAATGAATAGTAGCTCTCAAAGACAAGTTAGACTATTGTTAATGTACATCCTGACTGGCAGTCAGAAACTATGCTAATTAAGGCATTATGGGAGATTAAATAAGAGGTAATAGAAACTGTTGTAATTTTATTCCACCAGTTCCAAAGCCCTTCTAAAACACATGTGCTTGTTTCCTTGGGAGAGGTTTGCTAAGCTCTGTTAAGGTTCAGTGGAAACTAAATTTGATTTGAAGTTGATTGTTAATTGTGTATGTAAATTGATGTGATCAGAGGAGCTGTTCTCTCTGTTGTGTATTTTCATTGCACATAGGGACTACTGTTTTACAGGATGAGTTTTCTTTTGCATACAGCACAGTGTTATTACTGACAAAAGGTACTAGTAAAAATGATTGTGGTATCATATTTTTTAACCACCAGAGCTACTGTGCTCACCCATCTTGCTGATTTGACATTTGCCCTCTGATCCTGTTGACTCTTGTACTAACCAAAATGCCTGTTAAACTCTTCACTCTTGTGTTATTAACGTATACATACCTAAATCAGAATATTTTAACGTGCACATGCTGTTTAGTTAAAAATCTGCCTCAGAAATGCACCAGATTTGCAGTGTATTGCTACAAGCTCAGCTAAACTTGTCCTGACGTGTTCCTATCGTGCATTTGGGATTTCAGAAGCTATGGGTGATTAGATTCAGAGATCATCAGCCAGAGAGCGTAAGTAATATCAGCTGTCTCCAGAGAAGAGAGGAACAATAGGGAAATAAACTATTTATCAGGCATCAATCTTTCACTGAGGATGGAAGGGAAATTTCTGTATCCTGAGAATGATGTTTATTTGTGAGGTTTCCAGATAAGGGAGAAGAGCTATTTCATACACAGATTTCAGACCAAGCTGAAGAGTCTGTAGCGGTGTATTGAGCAAGGAACAGTGAAGTGCTTGTAAGGCAGTGGCCTCTTGGAGCAAAATTTTACCTTGGCTTTGTGGAATGCATTGAGTTTAGTGAATGGGAGATATGGAGGGGGGGTACGTTTTGTAGAGAGATGTTTATATCTCTTCTATTATAAAGGGATGTGTGAACTCTTCAAGTTTTGTAAATTAACAAGGCATCTGGTTTCAAAACCTGCTTGCAGTCTGCTTAAGTGAGCAGCTCTTGAGCAAAAGTTGGCATCCTCTGTGGAAATGACCTAGATGTGCTTAGTTGTACTGAATTGTAGTGCTTTTGAATTTACTGTAATTTAATCTGGGAATTAGTGATTAAGGGTTTACCATTGGCTTGTGTATGTTGTTTGTCTTACAGTTTTGAGAGAACAGGGGAACTGTTTCAGGTGATGTTTGCCCAGTGAAGGTTGAGAGGATTGGTTAAAAGGAAAGTTAGCTGGAGTAACCAGACTGAAGTGAGTGGCAGCAGCACAACAGAAAGAAAAATAGTCATGAGTTCATATTAAAAGAAAATTATTATAACAGTATATGGTTGTCAAATATCTTTTTGTATACTTGGCACTATTGACTTTCAGTGCATGCTTAGCCAGGAATTCTGTGGTCTGCTTTAGAAAGGAGCTGTGTCCACAAATCTGGTGGTGTCCATTTTAAGGATTTGAGGCCACTGTATTCAGATATAACTTCCAACAGGCCTGTGTTTGGTAAATTGTAAAAAGCCATTTATTTTCTCTTCTGATTATGGGCTCAGCTTACCTCATCTATTAGTCTGCTGAATGCTCTCATATCAGTCTTACATGGGGTAGTTTCCTTCCTCGTTATACAATCAAAATTACATTATTTTTAAATCCTACTTTGAAAGATTGAGATCAATTTTCTTATAATAACAATAATTATGAGTTTTTTAGGCTAAGTTTCTTTTCCTTTAAGATTGAAACACTTTCAGCTTTCTTAACTAATAGAAAATAAACATAATGTGAGCCAGGACATTTTTCCAAAACAACATACCCTGGCACACGTAGCTCTACAGTTTGTTCAAAGTGCTCTCAGAAGAGGGAGCCCTCACACTATTTTCAAAAAATTCTTTTGAATGTCAGTTAATGTGTGGAAGAAAAATTCCTCTTTGGAAGCTTGGAAATTTTTTTTTTTATTTTAAAAAGTTCCTAGAACTTGAACATAGAACTTTTTGTAGAACAATGTATGTAAAGGTTTTGGTGGCTTATTTGCTTCAGACATGTGACACTTTTGTTGTCCTCTACAGAATTTCCACACTGCTGTATTAATTTGTTTTGCCATCTGACTGTTAATACTGGCAAAAAGGCTTAGCATTTATTCAAGTTTTTAATTAGTGGATGAAAGTTATTGGTGCTAACATTTTTCTTATGTGCAAAATTGTTGTCACTTGGAAGTCATACT
The DNA here is from genome assembly GCF_000695815.1 of Acanthisitta chloris. Classification (NCBI taxonomy): domain Eukaryota; kingdom Metazoa; phylum Chordata; class Aves; order Passeriformes; family Acanthisittidae; genus Acanthisitta; species Acanthisitta chloris. The sequence goes on along the minus strand of NW_008693790.1, from coordinate 38,831 downwards.
TATTTCTGATTCTTCAGAACTTACCTAGAAGCCAGACAGGAAAGAGTAAGCAACAAGCAGAAAAGGGACCGTGAGTAAAGCAGTATGGATGGAGCTGTGTTGGGCCCCACAATGAGCTTTATTTGTGTGAATGATGATAGGCTGGGTATTAATTACATGCTTTTGCTCAGTAGTGCTATGCACTGTAATAGCTTTAATTTTTTCTCGTGTAGATTTGCCATTCCACTTCCAGGCAAGGCCAAATTATTTTGCTTTTTCCCAAGGGCATGAAATAAAAAGTCTAGTTAGGTGATTCAAAGCTTGTATCTTAGACTAATCTGCAACAACAGCAGCTTTATCTAAAGGGCACAGTAGGGCTCTATCATTTGAGACACTCACATGGTCTGCTGCTTTGGATTGGACCTGCTTGTTCTACACATGCTTTGTTTTTGTTATATTGCTTTAAATAGGGTTTAAGCATAATTCTTGTTAATGAACTCTTCCTCTTATTGCTTGCATCAGTTTTGCCCTTTCAGGAACAGAGGAGTGTTTAAATCTGAAAATGACATGACACTGTATAAGCAGAGTGTAACTTTCTTTTAAAGGTGATCCTTCCTTTAAACTCAGTTTTAGTTGCAAAGTATGCAAGAACTGAACTCAGTACGATTTATCTTGTGAAGCTTCAGCAATCTTCATGATATAGAAGCTCTGTCATCCTTAAAAGCTGAGTTTTTTGAGGTGACCCAGGCAGTGGGTCACCCAGTCTCACTACATGTTTTTGTCTTTTACAGTGGATCTGTATCAAACAGCTTCTATTTGCTCCCACCTAGAACTTGTGAGATTTAGCAGTAATAATTAATAACATCTACTGAGAAAATAGGTAAGGTGGGCAGTTAGTTACTAAAAGGAACTCTGCAGTCAGTGAAACAAAAATGGGCTCTTTTATTGCTCATGAGGTTTAATTTCAGTCTGTGAACTCTTTTGAAACCTAGAGAAGAGCTATAGCATTTTGCATGCTTTTAGTATCAAAACCAAGGAAATAATGCTTATATGCATTTCAGTCCTTATTTGCAGGTTCATGAAGTGGGACTTTCCTGATATGTTTCAGTAAAAGGAGAGAATCGGGTCTACTCGCTGATTTTTAGCTACTGTTGCTGCTTTTTTGTATATATAAAGCCAAGGGACTCGTGTTGTGTATGCAGGACTCTTAGCATTTAGGATTCCCCAAATATCCTTTTTAAAAGTTACTTGTGAAATAATGTCTGTATGCTGTTCAGTGCTGAAAAGGATTAAATCCAGAACTCAGGCTTGGCATTAAAAGACAAACCGTAATCTTTGGTGATTATTTGTGTGAGAGTTATTTGTGTGAGCAGGTGAGAGTTTCAACACCAGATAAAAGTAATTACTAAGATACTGAAGAGGAGGCTGTGGAACTGCTTATCAGGGGATGGAGAGACTGCTATGGTCTTCTGTCAGGTTTTGAAGCTATTTGGAAAAATTGCTGTTAGAAAAATCCCGTTGACACCCATACAGGTACTGTGATGGACTCTGGAAATTTCTGAAACTGGTTACTGCAAGTGAAGAGCATTGCGAGGAAGTGCTGCTGATTACTTGGGTTTCTTGCTGTTAGACTTTTCTAGGCATCTTTTGTTGATGGGTTTTCATGAGCTTTTGTCCATTTTTACATTCTTAAGACTTTGCTGGATTGATGTTGAGAGGCAGAAGTGGCCTTGTCATGTAGGGCCTGTTGTGGCATCTGAGATGTTGCTGACACACAGGCATGGGATATATACACTATCCTCTTCTAGGAGGGAAAAATAATGAAGGTAATGGGTGTTTTTAATGAACATCACTTGAAGGCACTTACGTCTGTTAACCTTTGTTTTTTCAGGCTCTCTGTAGAACTCTAAACCCTTGGTGCCTATTTGACTCAAGTAGGAATACTTAGGGGGGATATGCTATCAATATCTTTACAAAGACCCTCTCCACTGTATAATATGCAGTTGCCAACTGTTAGATTTGGCTTTTAGTATAGGAAAAAGCATGTGTATGTCTACAGTCCCTGTGTATGGATGCCTTGTGGTCTTTTTGTCATGGGAAAGCTGTTTGAATCAAAATCAATCAATTTAATGGCCAGGAATTGCATGTTTGCTGTTGATTCTCATATTCAGGAAATGCTTTTATATTATGAAAGAAGCTGTATAACTTTTACATTTGGATTTTTCTATGAAATTGAAAGAAACATGATAATGCTGTTTAAAAAAACCCAGTCTCTTCCCTGTCTATACTTAATTGCAGAGAAGAACCTTCAGCATGAAGGAAGAATGTACCAGACCACTTTTTGCAGTCAAGGATGAGTTCACTGGTTTTAGCCTCAAAACTGTTAGCTGTTGGGTTTTTTTAGTGTTACAAATCTCAGCTTATCCTAAAGTCTGATAAAAAGCCAAGTAGCAAGAAAACAAGGTCACTTGTCAAGCTGAAGGAGTGCATTTGTATTTTTCTTCACCCTTTAGTTATGCTTTTTCCTGGTATAGAATATTAACTATGAAAAATACTTGTCTCAGAATTACAGCTGTAATTAGTTTTGAAACAGGATTGGAAAAGGAGTTTTATTTATCACTTTCTTACACTAAAACTTGCATGATGATGCTGCTACTTCTGGATGCTAGATCCTTTTAGAAGTCTGGAACAGTTGGGATGTGAGGCTTTGTTACCATCTGCTTTTACAGTCAAGTGTCTACTTGTGAGTTTCTAGAACCTCAATGACTTTTTCAAATTTTCTATAAATGTCATGTAAAAATACATAAATAGTACACAAGGTAAATTTGCAAAGAAATTAATTTTCCCTTTTCCAGAAATACCACACATCTATATTGCATATGTTCTGGTCGTCCAGAAGTCTGGTTTCCTTTTCTTGAAAGATTGAAGTTAATTATTTTACTAGAAATTACTTTTCATTTGCATAAATCCTTCCAATTTAAATTTTGGCCTAGCAAGATTTATATGGATATGTGCACACACACACTTCCTAAGATGCCACATTTCTACTGCAGGTGTTCCATGCAGATTCCAGAATATAGGAGAATATTCTGGAAGTGAGGAGTGCTGTAGCATGTCACAATGAGTTTTGTTTCTGTTGGTCAGTGCTTTTCACTTAGGAACAATTGAAATGAATAGAAGAAAACTAATATTTTTCACTGGAACACCCTAGCACACATGTGGTTTGAATTGAATTGTAAAACCTGAGATAACAGCTGCAGACTGTGCTTGGTGGGATTCTTTTAGCCAACTGGAGTTTCTCATTTAAGTGTATGTTGCTACATAGTACAGTGGCACATGTGGCCTGAACTTCTTACTTTCAGAAAATGTGTCTGGTGCAAGGAGTTAAAATAGAGCATACTAAGGGTTTGAGAACTGAGCAGAAGAATCAGATGTGCAAATATTGGCAGTGACTGTGCTTCCTCTGTCAGAAGAACTGGCTGCATTTTGAGATCACTGAATAAAGTTAGGAACTCTTGTCAGTGAAATACTCTGCTTCAATTGCAAAACTTCAAACAGCCACAGAACCACACAGCCTTAAAGTGTGTGTGTGTGGTCTTAACCTGGACAACCTCAAACTTAAATTCTGGAAATTACCTGGACAGTTTTGGAAATTATGCTTCATTTTTTTACCATTATTTCAAATTTTCATCTATAAAAACAACTATAAATGCAACATCTGAAGATGCAAATGCTGTATACTCCAGTTGGATTATGGCTGAGCTCTGGATTTTCATTCATTTGAAAAAACCCAAACACAAAACACTCACTACTGTTAAGTATGTGCATATGTTGGGAAATGTTGATGTTCTAATAAGGCTTCACTCCACTCCTGTCTCCTCACAGGTCTTATAAACCATGCTAGTCTTTCCTGTATGTTTTGTTGTTTGAATGACCTGCTTGAAAAAAAATGACTGCTGTAATCAGTGATACTGGAATAGAAGGAATTTTGAAGTACCAAACTGTTCTGGTGACTGGGTTTTTGATAAATCATTTTTATAATTGTCTGGACAGTAGTAACAGGAGTGAGCATTGTATAGAGATGTCAGCACTACAAATGGAGGCTTTTAAGCAAGAAACAGTATGTCCCAAGGCTGAAAATAGCCTATCCATTGCTCCTTGCTGGATTTCATTTTAGTCCAGATGTTTTCAAGCAATTTTTATTACATCAGATTACCTATTCAAAATCTAAACTGAAAAGGTCTTTTCTTTTCACAGCAGCAGAAATATTCCCATATTGAACAAAATATGTGCTTTTCTGGGGTGGGGGAATATGCATCTTGTACACATTCAAAACATTAGAAGCTAAGCATTGTAGAGGAGAAAGAGCATTGAATTTTACAGGCTTATTCTTAGTTTTCTGTGCTTTCTTGGCAGAACGGTTGAGTATTTTTAAGTGGTGTTTTGTAAGCACTGTCACAGTGACTGTTGAGCTGGAATTACCTGGGAAGGGATGTCTGCATATACCAGGTGTAGAGTTGTGATTATATTGTGTCTTGAGTGTTTGTGGATTCTTAATAATTTGATGAAGATCTTTGTAAAGACACATCCTGAGGGTCTCTTTCGTAGTTGTTCACTGTATTGAGAACATTCCTGTTTAAAAAAGAAAAGAAAAAACCCTCGTGAATATAAATGGTTTTAAAAGCTATCATCTGATACTTGCTTCATTTTGTTTTGAGATCAGAGGCTGGTGAATAGATATCTTTACTTCCATTGGATTATGTGTAAGTTGTCATTTATCTGTGCTCAGCTATCTATCCCAAACAACTAAGAGAAGCTCCTTTTGGTTGTACAGGCTTTCCTTAGCTGCTTTGTGCTTTCAGATTTTTGAATAAATTTTATTTTTAATGTATTGAGCAGTTGGAATTAAAAAACCCCAACCCAAAGAAACTGTGATGGTCAAAGCTTTCAGGAGAAATGCTCTCTGAAAAGGTGTACGTGGAAATAGGGAAGCGATAAAGAGGCATTGCCATTGTTAGGATGACTGTGAAGGCATAAATGAAGTGTAACTATATTCCCATTTTTTTTCTCCTGCCTTTTCATCAGAAAAACTGAATTTCTTTCTATTGCTTCCTTGAGGAGTTTGTTGCTAGCTGCCATTCATTCTTTAGAAAGCAGGTTTACAAAGGTGGCAGAAGTGTGTACCCTGAAGATCATAGTATGTTAAAGGGTTGGAATGGACCTCTGAGATCATGTAGTCCCAACCCTCCCTGTCCTGGGCAGGGACACCTACCACCAGAACAGGTTGCTCAAGGCTCTATCCAGCCTGGCTTTGAACACTGCCTAAGAAGATCTGAGGATCTTACTTGGCCATTATAGTATTAATTACTGGATATTTTTCTCAAATTATTGGTTATTTTGAGTCTATGTAATGCTGACAGTCTATAGATTTGTTGAGATCTGCAGTGCTATTGTGCTATCTTTACTCAGTCCTTGTTTTTCACTTTTTGCCTGTGCTTTACTTATTTTGTCATGTTAAAGAAAATACAGCTTTCATAAGGGTAATAGCTATGTTGTCTCATGAAGCTTTTAGTGCCAAGGTTGTTGGTTTCAAGTGGTTGAAAAAAGTTGTATTTAACATCTAATGGCTCTCAAATGTTTCCACACTATGGTTCTTAGCAGATGGTTTTAAAATCATAGCAATATTAAGCACTATTTGTTCTCCAAGTACTGTAATTAGAGAGGTAAAGGTTTGGAATGAACCTGGAAACAGATTTTTTCACTCTTAATTTGTGTCAGCCAGGTGAAAGGTACTTTTATTTCCCCCTCCTGTTACAGCCCTGCTGTGGAAACAAGATCATTGTGCTCTCCACTGCTCTGCTTCCCAAAAGTAACTTGGAAGTACTTGGAAAGTAGTATTTGACTTTTCATCCCAGGACTCTGCCACTGCTTTGGAAACAGTTGTGATGCTTCTACCCATGGCAGAATCACACTGCAAGAGCATATAGGTAGAATCTGTTGGTGGCCTGTAGAGAATCAGGACTGAGGTTTCACTCACTGGTAGTGAAAATGAGTAAGGTTAGATTTCCAGTACCTTGGGAGTATAAACTGGGCTTCTAAAACCACTGAGAGGATATCGAAAAAGAAATAAACATTTTCTTTTGAATTTTATTTAGAATGTTGAAAAGCTCTGAAAACAAAGCAGCAGTTGTTAGGGATGATACACCTGAGAGATCATTCCAGGGTTGGATTGGCAGAAGACGTGAATGAGCCTTCGGGGAGGAAAAAAAAATAAACAAAAAAGAATTAACCTCTGCCTTGTAAGCTGTCTTCTTTTTCCCTTTTGAAGTGTCAGTTTGTGGGTTTGATAAATGTCAGAAGCATTCTTCTTCTCAAATAAAATTCTTCTCTGCATAATCCGGTGTTATGGTTTTTCCTTTTTTCCTCCAAAGATTACTTTGTCCTTCCTTTGGTTTCTAATCAGAGAAGTGCTCAAGAAATGGGATGGATTTGACAGCTAAGTATGTTTCCTACTGAATTAGTTTTGTAAGGGAACGAAAGGAGGCAGATGGGAGTATTCTCTCCTGCAGTTTTGGAAGTTCATTAGCTTAATAAAATGGAAACTAAAATCCACACACACCCCAGCCTGCTTTTCTTTGAGGTTCCAGTCGTGCTTATATGTATAATATCTGACATTATGACAAAGAGTCAGGTTTACATAGGCATATGAGTTAATGGGCTGCAGCCTAGTGCCTCTGTCTAGGGATGAGGTACACTGATAGTTGTGACACAATGTGTTTAAATAGATTTCATCTCCTCTCTGTTCAGAAGAAAAGGATTTGTAGACAGTACAACTGAGTGAATTGGCATTTGAGGGGTGGATTAATGTAAATATATGAGTTTTTAAAGTCACCCAATAAGAATTTGTTTAGGCTTTTTTGTTTGTTTTTCCCAGGTGTTCCAAATAATAGATTGAGAAAGGCTGCTTTTAGGATTCTATAATGTGTAAAAGCACTTAAGACAAGGATTAGGGGAAGAAAGGGAATACAGGTTGCCAGTCTGAGGTTGGTTCTCTTTCAGGTAAAAGAATTCAGTGTCATAGACAGTGCTTTGGTTGTTTTATTGGCACTGGGATGTTCTAGTCATGGATTTAGACTCTGCTATGTGTAAGTGTTAAACAGTATACAAAAGGCATGTGACTTCTGTATGAAAGAGGAGTACAAGTAGATAAGTGCAAGCTGCTCTGGAAGGAAGAGAAAATGAAGACAGCATTGCTCAGTGCAATAAATAATAATAAAGCCACATGTTGTGAGTGCTTGAGCATACTCAAGTGTTTAAGTGTCTCAGAACACAGAATCACTGAGTTTGGAGAGGACCTTTAAGTTCATAGAATTCAGCCATTAACCCAGCACTGCCAAGTCCTCCACTAAACCATATCCCTAAGCACCACATCCACAGGTCTTTTAAACACCTCCCAGGATGGTGTCGCATTGTTTCCCTGGGCAGTCTGTGCCAGTGCTTTATAACCCTCTATGCCCTTATTAGCTACACATCTATTTGCAACCAAGTTTTTCAGCTTGGAAGTATTTATGATGTGGCTTGTAATGCCCTGTAAAAATATGCAGATATACTGTTTTATTTGAAACAAATTGAAGGTAGTAAAGGAAGAAGGAAAAAAAATATTCCTAAAATCAGGAGAATTAATTTATTGTGGATAGAGTACACTAGAGTTATTTGGTTTGTCTAATTAGTTAGGTGGCCATTATCTTACATTAAAATAATTAGGAAACTTGTTACTGGAAAGGCAGTTCAGTATAGTAACTGATGGTACAGAGCACTTCAGCATGAGGCATTATGGCAGCTGGGAAGGAAAAAGTCAGAAGGTCAAAATCCATTAGAATTAGAAAATAAGAGACACAAAGTCTGAAGGAAGCACTCTGGGGCTTCATCCTTAAGAAAGAACATGATTCAATTGGTCCTTGTCCTGCCAGAGAAGTTAATATGGGGATATAAAACCAAACAAATTGAAAGCATTAAGCCATTGCTGTCTTAGCACGCTGGTTGCCTGTTGGCCTGATGGCTCTACCTTCCCATGTGATAGATGGAGCTGTCCAAATTTGTGTTCTCTATGTGCAGTTTGTTTGCTTTGATGAGCTGTCAGATTTAGATTTAAACTCTCTACCATCACTATCACCCCAAGCTACCTCAGATCCTTCTTATTAGGACTGTCAGGCGCACTCGTCCGTTACGTTTTGGAGGACTGGTTTATAGTGACAAGAAGCCATTACTTATGGCTGCATTTAGTCAGGTCCCTTTTTCTGCAGTGTAAATGTTCATTTTACTAAATTGCAGTGCAGGTTTGGCCAAGAGCTCATACCTCTGCTACAGCTCACTGAACCATTTGCATCTTATGAATTGGAGCCCTAAGTCATGTTCATTTAATCAGTCACTCCAGTGCAAATACTGATGGAATTGCCAAGTGATTTCTTTGGCAAAAGGCAAGTCATGCTTTGCAACTCTGATTCCATATACTTTTCCTCAGGGTATAACCTCTGTTTTTATTTAATTCCTCCGTATTTTGCATGATTGGAGGACTGAATAAAGTCAGCAGTGTGTTTATGTTTTTATTTCAAGTCCTGAAGGAAGCTGCAGAGGATATATATGCATAATAAGGAAAAGAGAAACTGATCAGTTGTTTAAAAACAGAAGTTCTGTGGCATTTAATGTATTTTCCTTTATCAAAAATTGTTGATGATTTTAGACATATTTTAGAATTCCTTAAGTTATAAACCCAATGTTATTTCTTTTAAAGATGGAAACCCACTCCTTTCCCTTAATGTTTGCAGAATTGTGGCCTTGAATAAGATTGTACACAGTTAAAAGCACATTACTGAATTGATGCAGACATTCCTATAGTAGCAGATTTACTTTCAAGGGAGGTGCTCGTTGTAACAGCTTCATACGGACTAGAATATTGCTGCTTTTTTCAGTGAGAAGATTTGCAGCTGATACCTGCCTTTGCAGCCCATTGACAAGGGGTGTGACTGGTTCTGTCCCACTCACCACCCACTCTGCACAACATCTAATACATGGCTTTTTGGTAGGCTGGTTCAATTTACCAATGCAGAGAAAGACTACCTCCCAAGTTATTTTCCTGTAGTGTTAGCAAGCTGAAGGATCTCAGGAAATTGTCAGATGAACATGGGAACTGGTGAAATGTGATGGTTGTGTGTGTGTGTTTGAAGGGATGGAATGACACATCCCTTTTTCAGCAGCATCAAATAAGGAAAATACGTAATATAGCTCTAAATATGCTGGATTTTACATCAGTACAAGTCACTGCTTCCTGAAGACTTTCCTTCTAGCTAAATCTTGCTTCAGTTCTGTGACCAGGTGCTCTCTGTGCTGATGCCGGGTTCTCCCAGGTTGGCATTTGCATTGTGGGATGGCTGCCAGGTGTAGCTGTGGTGTTAGCACTCCATGTTCTTTTACCTTCCATGACTTAATGTTCTTTTCTTGCTGCTTCAAAGTCTGAAAAGACTGTCACAGGTAAAACCAGGCTCTATGTTGCACTCAGCAGAGAATATGCAGTGACAGCGATTGGTCTCCAAAGCTGCACTGGTGATGCTGTGCTAGGTTAGTGGTCAAAAGAGGCTGAGGGCCAAGCAGCCAGGGATTTGCAGGTGCTCTTTTTCAGGCAAACCTCATAGGAAGAGGGCCAAGCAGCCAGGGATTTGCAGGAGCTCTCTTTCAGGCAAACCTCATAGGAGTGGGACCTGTACAGGAAGAATCTATGGGCAGGAAGAATAAACTATAATTATGTGGATGTGGCCATTGATGCTTGGTGGTTTCATAGAGAACAGTGCTGAGTTAGGAGTTTCTTGACAAGGTCTGTGAACTCACTATGATCATCTTTTTGAAGTGGGGTCCTCGTGGCACCCAACACTTTTTAAAAAATGCACTTCATTTACATGTAAGAATAGTCAGAAGTCAATGAGAACACTTCTGGGCTCTAAATTGTGAGGTTTTTCATTACTGGAGGTCTAGTGAAAGTCATGCATAGAAATAACAGAAAGGAGAGCATAATCTGGTACATCACTAGGAAGGGGAGAAGAGGGAAAAGTAGAATTTCAGAGTTGAAGAAGTGACCTTTGTAGTTAAGCATTCTGCATCAGAGCTGAACTATGCAATTGCTGGCCTGCTTCTGTTTTGGGAAGAAATTGTCTCATTCTACTATTATGTTGTTTTCAAAGAAGCATAAAGAAAAGGTTGAAGTCTTGACAGTTATGACAAAGTCCAGTGCCATAATGTGTCACCAGATAAGTGATACTGTATAGTCTGTGGCAGTCAGCAAAGCATAGCAGCCACTATTTATATGTCAACTTTAAAAGAGAGGAAGTGTTACCCAAAGGGGAGAGAATATCAGAATTTGACAGCCTGGTAGACATCTGAGGTTAAATGTCATCTTTTGAATAGATATAACTTATGTATTCATTTTATATATTGAGATCTGAAATTCCAGACTTCAGATGCTCATTTTATTACTTTATGGGACTTAAAACCATTGTGCCTAAGAAGAGAGCAAAGTTTCCTGCTAGAGCAGATGATGTTAAAGGTTAGGCCATAGTTTTCAATATCTGACTTACACTGTGTGAATATGTAGGTGCATCTGTAGCCAGCAACAGGAGAGAGAAAGATGCATCTATTCATGTCCTAATCTTAAAAATAAATTTACTTCCAGTAGTAATTTGTATATTGTTTGGATTCATCCCTTGTTATATCAAATGATTTTCATGTTTCCTGGACTTGATGTTCTTTGTAAGTTCTTGTTTCATTTTAAAACTTTTAAATTAAAACCTTGTTTATGTCTGTCCTGCATATATTGCACATAGAAAGTAACTGTGTTGGTTTTCCCTTCCCTACCAGAAGTTGTTTTTCCTTTGAGTATTTATTTGTGCTTTGGTTTTTAACTGCCTGAGTACTCTTATCCCTTTATATTGCTTGGAGCAGGAGAGAGTAGAGCAAAGAAACTTCCATAGTTATTTTAATGATCTCAGAAGAACAGAAGCTGTTAGCCTTCAAACAATATTTTCAGTGTTTATGAGGAACAGTGCGTTCCCTACCAGAAGTTGTTTTTCCTTTGAGTATTTATTTGTGCTTTGGTTTTTAACTGCCTGAGTACTCTTATCCCTTTATATTGCTTGGAGCAGGAGAGAGTAGAGCAAAGAAACTTCCATAGTTATTTTAATGATCTCAGAAGAACAGAAGCTGTTAGCCTTCAAACAATATTTTCAGTGTTTATGAGGAACAGTGCGCTTTGAATCAGAGGCACTGTATTTTCCTCTTCTCAAGAGAATTGCCAGTATCTCTTTTACATTTTGAAGTCTGTGTGAAACTTTCCATTGAAATGTGAATGACAAAGCTCTGATTACTTTCTGTGATTTCACGATTAGTCTTAAGTGTTGTAGAGATTACAGTTGATAATACCTTCATGCTGTGTCATCCATTCTGTCTGCTGGTGATTTTGTGTGAAATTTGTAGTAAATCCAATTATTTTTAGGTGTTACTTGAAAAATAATATTCTGTAGTTTTAAAGCCATTGTTTCAGAATTTTGATGATTTTAATCAAGAAACTAGTAGAAAGTATTGGTCTCAAATACAGATTCCCTGGATATAGGGGAAGGAGGGAGGCGGATGGCTGACCTGTGACCTTTGTCTTCTGTCCCCAGCTGTAGCTGTGCATTCTCTTCTCTCTGCTTTTTGCCTTAAATGCAGCATGCAGCCCTAACAGCCAGTCACATCTGGTGCCTGCATCCCTAGATCAGGGGAAAAACTGAAGAATGTGCTTTTCTCTTCTTGAACTTCCTTCAGCCCATTCATCCAGCAGTGTGAGAGGTTTGAGGCTATTGTGTGCTTTTGCACTGCTTCACTTATTGCAACCACACTGCTTTATGTTGCTTTACTTTTTACAGCCTCCCATTCGTGTGCCTATCCTTGCTTTTCTTAGAAGAGGATTATCCACCGTAAAGAACCTTTTGCACCTTTTAAAAATACGTGTATGATACTTGAGTAAAAGTGTGGGTGGGTTCCTCTAAACCCTGTGGGTGTGATGCTGAGCTCAGAACTGGCAGTTGCAATTTAGAAGACACCCTGGACTTGATCTGAATACATTGGCTTCATATGTTTTGGCAGCCTAACATGTCAACAGTGGGCCAGACAGTGTCAGGGAGGGAATTGAGAATAGGGCAAGAAGAGTTGGATGTGACTTGGTCTCGAGTATAAAAGCTTTGAGAAGCCTTGTAGAATGTTGGTATGCCCATTTGTTGTCAGTGTTGTCAATTCTGGTCTCCCCTTCTCAGGAGGAATGTTAGAACAGGTAGAGACAGGCAGGTAAAATAGTTGTAGGCTCAGCTGTCTTACAGGAAGAGACTGAAAAGACTGCAACTTCAGCATGTGAGACCAGGCAGGCTGCACCTGTTCTGTAATCCAGTGGCTATAGTTCTTGAGGGAACACAGTGGGGATGCGCAGCTAAAAATGCCCAGGTACTTGTCTTGGACTATGACCTGAGTATGAAATTTTCAGTTTCAGTATTACTGTGTTTAGGTAGTGATTTTTATCAGTTGAGAATTTGGTTCATTGCTTTGGAGAGACTCAAATGATAGCTTATTCAAGGTTCCTTTGTAGGGCATTTGATGACATATTTTCTCAACTCAACTTTCGAGTTGTTTCTGTGTTCCAGTCAGTGGATTATTGCAAGGTCAGTTCAGTGAGATACTACCATGAAAATGTTACAGGTTTGCATGACGCTCAGAGGACCTATTTTTTGTCTTGTGTCTTTTGGAAGAGTCCTGTTTTCACAAACTTTTCACTCAATCATTATTTCTGAGGTAAAAAGCTTGCTTTTTTTAAATTTCTTTTTGACAGGTTCTGGAAGATGCAGAGGCTCAACATCTGTTCCAGTCCATTCTTCCTGATATGGTCAAGCTGGCACTCTGTCTCCCTAGTATCTGCACTCAGGTAAGCAAACACAGCCAGCCAGTGCTCTGTGTCAGAGCACTTCTCTGCAAACTGCAACTGATGGCTAAGGTCCAAACATCAGGATTGTATTATGTTCTTAATAAAAGCTGTAGTTTTTGTGTTGAATGTAGCTTAGGCCTAGGGAGCAGAACAAACAGTACACATCTGTAATTGTGTAACAGAATGTAAAAGCAAAATAAATTGCACTGTCGTATTTTTTGCTTCTTGCATTTCTTAATTGAGGTTGAATTTAAGATGAAAGTTTAAGATTTCTTAAGTTTCTTAAATTTCTTAAATGAACCTTTCAGGTTCTAAAGTCACACTTATAAAGTAAAACAGTTGAATAATCTTAAAATGCCTAATTTTTTATTAATTTTTTTTAATCCTAGTGGTGGTATTTTCATAAAGCCTTTATTTACTTGGGAGCATATTTTCTTCTGCCTGCAGCATATAATACTTCTGCACATACAAACTGTAACTAATTCTTTATTAGTGCTATGGAAATTGTTCTGTAAGTAATAAAGCTGATAAAACTGAATAGGAGTGGTTAAGTGAGGATGTATGATGGGTAACACATTAGTAGGGTAGAAACTCTAATTTGTCACCTCCTTTGCTACCATTTTCTAGTTTGATTCTGTTGGACAGGAGCAGGGAATATTTCTCTCTACTTTGTTATGCTGCAGTGGGCCTAAAGTAGATACATCGTTTCAAATTGTGAATGTTTCTTAAATTTCTTTTACTAGTAATTTGATGAGGAAAGTTGTTTGAGAATGCTATGAAGTTTCTGAGCACAAAGTCAAGTACAAGACTTTAAAGTCCATGTAGTAATGCCTTTTGTAAAGATCATGTACTGCTAGGTAGTGGAAATTGAAGAGACCTTTGTCAGGCTTATTTTTTTGGTTAGACATAAAGCTAAATTTGTTCCAATAGAACACTGCCCAAAATACTCTATTTTTACAAGTTTGTAGAACTTTTTCCCCACCTCTAGCTGTGTGACTACAGACATCATAAATAGCTTGTTAATTAAATAGCCAGAAGACAAGAATGAGATTCTGTAAGCATGAATATAGTGGTTACAAGAATGAAGGAAAACTGTTCTCTGGAGTAGACAGGGCTGTGTATTCAACAGTGTAAATTAGCAGCAATTTCTGTATTCATAGCTAAAAGGATTAAAATGTAGCTGCTCAGCTCTACTGGAGCTAGGCTAATGATGGCCAAGAAATTTGGAAGAGGTGAAAACTGTTCTTTCTCCCATTGAATAGGTTTATTGTAGTTGTTACTGGACTCCTTAGCAGACAGAATGATATACTCCCCCACACTCCATAGTATCACAGATTTTAAAAGAATAAATAACATGCCATGAAAGTTGTGAGCCAAAATTCCAAATCAAGGCTAATGCCTGATAAAATGGGACATGTATAATGCTCCAGAGAGGGATTTCTTTTGTTCCCCTTGCCCCTTTATTCCTTTTTATATTAAGGAAACCCTGATTAGAGTTAAATAAAACTCCAAACCAGAGTGAAACTGAGCTTTCTGTTCATTCTGATTCTAAAGGAATGGATAATTATGCACTTCCTGCAAAGAGTATCTGTGTTATTTCTTCAAGTAGGATGGGAAAAACCTCCAAGCAAGTCATAGAGTTACAATCTGTGGCATGGCTTCCTTGTTTCTTTGTAAAGTTTAAAGCATGGTTATTGCAGCTGAAAGCATTCCTTCAGGTTTCTTAACAATACAGCTATTGAAAGTGGCTTTTTACATCAGTTTTTAACATTGCCCAGGATTTGCAACATCACACGTATTTTTCCCCTCTCCATTCCCCATGATTTTGTTTGGTAACTTGTGTTTTCCTGGTCTTTCTTTTTATTATTTATTATAAGTCCACAGTTTGTCGTGCAAGCCTTTCCTGAATTGTCTTGCATACACTGTTCTTGACTTTAATGGTGCTGCTGATTAGAGGCCTTACCAATGGCCTAAATTACTCTTGCTCTAATATAACGAATGTAATTTTGTGCTCCTGTTTTTTCTTTCAGAAAGGCTAAGCTAATTATTTTTCTCTCTCCTTCCCTCCCTTCTCCCCTGCCCCTTCCTCCCCCTCACTTCTTCTCTTGGTAGCCGATACCTCTACTGAAACAGAAGATGAATCACTCCATCACAATGTCACAAGAGCAGATTGCTAGTTTCCTGGCCAATGCTTTCTTCTGTACTTTTCCACGTCGCAATGCAAAGATGAAGTCTGAGTATTCTAGTTATCCAGACATTAACTTCAACAGGTATGACACTCCAGAGTAAATGAAGCTGATCACCCTTCAATGAAAATATTATTGTTGTCATTTAGGGGAGAAGCTTGTTTGTTTCATGTTTCTGTCACTAATTTCAGTAGTTTACTTTTTGTCTTTTTTTTTTTTTTTTTTTGATTACCTCTAAAGGACAAGAAGGTATAAGGAAAGTATACAAGAAGGTGTAAGAAAAGATCCTGTGCACAGAAGATATGATTAACATTCCGTTATTTTTTTTGTGTGTGTAAACATGCACAGACACACTCTTGCTCTGGCATAATTAGACTGACACAATTCCCTACCTGTTCACCTGTGTCTCCCCCCAACCTCCTCCCATGCACCCCCAAACTCCTTGCCAGTGTGGCAGTATGGAAAACAGCAAAGGCCTTGGCTCTGTGTGAGCTCTGCTCAGCAATAACAAAAACATCTCTGTATTATCAGCCTTATGTTCTGTGCAAATCCTAAACATAGCCCCAGACTAGCCACTGTGAAGAAAGGCAACTACTTCAGCCCAAACTAGCACAACTGCACATTTCTAGCTGTATTTTATGTTGGTTTTTTTAAAGGACTTTTAGCTACCAGGTTTTGTTGTAACTTAAGTGTTTTATAAAGCAAGCAGTTAATTATATATTTTTTTTTAAGCTGAGTAATTTCTTACCAACTTCAGAATAAAATGCTGTTAAGCAAGTGGAGTAAGTTCATATTCTTCTCTATGAACATTGCTCAGCAATGTGAAGTCACAGTAGTACAGTGTAATACTTGAGGTTGACTCACACCATAGTATTTCAAACTACTTTTAAATCAAAAAGCCTTGGCAGGTTATTACATAAAAAGGTTTCCTGCCATAGACCAGTATAAAGAATTTTCATTCAGAATTTTCTGCCCTGTTCCAGTCAGTCCTCCATTGTTTTCTGACTTAGCTTCCTGGCGCTACCACTCAGAGTATGTTCCAATAATGTTATTTAGAAGAGGAATACAGCAGACAACAGTCAGGCCTTCCTCTTGCATTGTGGGTGAAGTCATGCTCAACTTCTAGTCCCATAGGGTAGAAAGCCATTTTTATTTGTGTAAGAGCAAGAATATTGTTGCCAAAATTGAGAAAAAAGGGAAGCTGATGTCCTCTGGTTCTCAGGGATTAAAAGTGGCTCTTTCTCAATGTTTGGCAATTTATGCATTTATTGTACAGTGTCCTTTTCCAGTCTTTTTTTGTTTACTTAACATTTGTTACACAAATCCACACCCCTACAGACTCTGTATTTTGCATTTGATAATGGGCAGGTCAGTGGAGTAGAATACAAGGTGTGACAAGCAGTGGATAAAATGAGAGGGAATGTGCAGTGAGAGGGGAACTGGCAGGATAAAAGCTAAAGGAAATTGAAGAGACTGTATAGTTTTCTGTGACTGCATGTAACCTGACTTAGTTAAAATCTAAAATGAGAGGGGAAGAGGATGAACAGTATTCTATTTATTTTTTCTTCCTGCCAACCCTGTATTTTCTCACCCTTTAGTAGCAAGGACAGAGTAAAATGTCATGTTTTCAGCTGTTGTTTCAGACCTGTAAAGGTGACAAGGTTTGATTCACTGCAGTCAGTATTTTGAGCTTAAAAAAAACCCCACTTTTTGTGCAGCTGGATATACTCAAAAGGCAGTAGAGAGTGTCTGAAGTTAATATGTTTGCGACTTTTTTTCCTGTTTATAACGATGTTTTGATGTAAATGCTTTGGAGGCTGCTGCTCTATTCTGTCTGCTTAGGGATGGGCATAACAGATTGTTCCACACAGCAGCCTTTTGTCCTCACAGTATTATGGTCTGCAGCTTTTTTCAGACTGAGTTTTTTCCTCAGCATAATTCATCTGCTGCATGACTGTGAATAAATGTCTTTGTTCCTTGGGTACCAAAAAATAATCTGCTGTGGTTCCCTAACAGCCAAATTAGTGAGTGGGTGCTGCATTTTAGGGGTTTTTGCTTTAGCAAAGGTGGCTCCTTGATGGCACTTTGCATGTCCTTACTACACTCATACAAAAGGCTTCTACCCCTCCCCTCAGCTGTTTGAGACTGAAAAGCTAAAATTTATGCCTGTTAAGTCAGAAACACAACTGTGTAAGTTTTCTTATGTTTTTGGTGTTGCACAGCAGTCTTTTATCTTTATGCAGTCTTAAACATTTAAATGCTGTTATGGTCCCTTTTTCCTCCAGCCTGCTCCCTGCTTTAGGTTTTTATGTGGTATTAACTGCCATATTGGAAGTTCCACTCCTAGTCCCCCCAGGGTACAAATCTGTTTGACAAAGCAGCAGACAGACAGTGCAGCATACTGAGAATTTACTCACAGAGGCATAACTGGAGCTGAGTGGAAGGAAGGCTGTTGTATGTGTTAGTATTAACATGTCCTCTCGTGCCTGGTAGTCGTGCCAAATGAGAGGAGAGAAAAGGGACCATTCCTCTTTTGACACTGAAGCACTTGGTTTAATAGTATGTTGTGACACTAACTGTCTATTTTGATTGTTCATCTTGCTACAGACTGGGAGTCACCTGTGTATAATGAAATGCTCAGTAATTGAATTGGCAAGGATGGGCCTATTATGATTCTTAAGTCATTAATAATATAATTCATTTCAAATATGGTTGATAAAATGGAATTGGTAATTTGAGTTTTAATATTTATGGATTCTAGTAGATAGAATGACATCCATTCTGTAGCCAAACATTATATCGTACTCAGAGCATCCATTCTGTAGCCAAACATTATATCATACTCTGAAGCATAAAATACTGCTTCTATTCAAAATATCAAGCCAAATTTAGAAGGCTTGATGTTTCTTTTTCAAAAACACTTTTATAATACATAAAATGGAAATAGATTGGGCAGTTTTCTGCAAAAATAACCTCCACAAAAGAAGAAATAGTTGAACTTGCCATTTTATTTCTCTTTCTGATGAATTTTCCATGGAAGTTGCATTCTGGTTGAATGTAGAGCCTGAATTGCATTGACTCTTTGGAGATCATCTCTACAATTACAATGTTGGTTGAGGAGTTTAGAGTAGTTTCTTGTGGTGATAACCATAATTAACCTTCTGTGGTGAATAGTTTGTGGTTTAATGTAGCACTTCAATAAAAAATACATTCCTCTTGAAATATACTCAGGTTGAACGATGTTTGCATTTATTTTTACAAGATGCTGAAACTCTTGTCATCCACACTCAGACAAGACTGCTCTGTGGAGGTTTTTCTTCCCTGCTGTTGGCAAAGTTACCAGACCTGTCTAAAGGCACTATAGAATCTGGTGATTTGGCAAACCACCTAGTTTGGTTATATGTGAAATCAAAGGATAAGGAAAAATGTCTGCAGTCTTGAGTCAGTGTTCTGGATGGCTGGAAAGGATACAGTTTTGTCAAGGACCTGCTTGGCTTCTGATGTGTCTTTGACCTGCTGTAGTTCTGTTCTTAGCTGTTGTGTCAAGCTGAACTACTCCTCTATTTTCCTTGTTCAAAAACCTCCCCTAGTTAAACGAGATGTTATGTATGGCTTGCATCAAAGCTGTTGGGGCTGAATTCATGACTGAAGCTAGGATGTCTAATGACAGAAGCCAGGTGGATCTTTTGGCACATATATTAGTGGTTGCTCTGATTTGAAACCACCAGTATTCCACTAGGACTGAATTTCTTCATCTTTATCAAACAAACCTTAAAAGTAATTTCAAGTGATTGGAAATGAGGGGAAAAACACTAGTTAAGATATATGTCTTTTATGGAATATATAATATATGAAAGGAAATGGGAAAGTGTATGGTACATTTATGCAGGAAAATTGAAATCTGATTTACCAGTAATGCAATTGTCTCTCCATAAACAACATCAATTTCACAATGCTAATGAATATTCTCTGGGGAATAAATTACCTAGTGACTTTG
>NW_008693790.1:9643-19657 GCF_000695815.1 Acanthisitta chloris | reverse complement strand
CCTGCTCTAGAAAGTGGTTCTAGATTTTCTGAGTTTACAGTCACCAATCCTACAAAACTTGCTCTGTTACACTTACCTTGTATAGATGTTCTGATGAGCCTTGGATGGAATATGTTACATAGAGCATAATTTCTGAAAACATAAAAATCAGCATTTGTATTTGGTAAACATGAAAATATTCTTTAAACAGACAACTTCAAAAAGATGCTATTCTTAAAAAGTTTGGCATAATTATTTCACTATAGTGATTAAAACAGTACCAATCTGAATATTTTTGTTAGCTTAGTAAATAATGTAGTCCAGAAGTTAGGTGGATGTCTTTGGGTTTGGATCCTCAGGGTAAAACATTTTACCCTGCTGTTCCTTGGTTTTGACTACTTGGAGTTAGCATCTTATCATTTCATCAAGGTCAGGTATCAATCTGATATATTTTAAGACTCCTAAATCACCAAACCCCTTCGTTAAAACAGATTTATAATGCTCCAAGTTACTTGCCATAATAAACAAAAGTACAAAATGAAAAACAGAGGAGAGAGATGTGAGTATATGTGTGTCTGAAATGGAAAGGTAGTTTTTTACATCTATATTTACCAACAAAATTACATTGATCAATTGTTTTGTTTACACAAATCTTAAAAGTCACTATTTAATCTAGAGATGAAGTTCTAATTAAACATAAGGATATCTCATAGTACAATGTTCTTAATTTTTGAGATGACAACAGCTCTTACCTATGACACACGACAGTAAATAAGAAATTGCCCATGAGGTTGAATTATTGAATGTTTTGTTTTTCTGCTGCTTGACACCAAGGGAATTAAAACCCTCTAAATTACATCCTTTATAAGCAGAGAGAAGGAAGGCAGTTTTAATACAGAAAAATGGAATTCATGTTATTAAATGGAAGAGGCACACACTAGGTAGGCACCAGAAAAGCAGAACCAAGGTTGCTGTACCCAACTTGTGTAAGGTTGTGCTGTGTTTTGCTGTTGGGAAGTGCAAGGTCTGGACAGTGGCTGTTCCTTTTGTACTGTCAGAGAGATGGTTCATTTGCCTTTTCATCACTCTGGGAGGAGTTTCTCATCTGGATTATTCTGCTTTTCATTTATATCAAGTGCAAATTTCATAAATTGAAGTTTTGATATTCTGAATAGTTTTGCTTCTAGTTTTCACTTAAAATCTTTTCAATGATTGCAGGACTTTCTAATAAAGATTTATATTTTATATTGGACATAAGAATGTCCTATTGTAAATTTGCTAATGTTTCCTCATGTTGCATGATGTAATTGATGTTTAGGTATTTAAAGCTGTCTAGGGCAGTGGTGTCCAAACATTTTTGGTTGCACATACCTATCAGTAAAACATTTTTGAGCATGTGCCCTCAAAGTATTCATATTTATTTACTTATGGATTGCATACATGTGCTACTGTACTAATATAATCCATTCTAAAACATGAAAAAAAAAAAGAAGAAATTTTAAAAGGATGAGGTAAAGATGAAATAAACACTCTTTAAAAATGTTTTTTATTTTATGAATGGGACAAAAATATTTTCTTCCTGCAGCCTAGTGGATTGTCTTGCACACCCCCTGGGGGTACTTTGAGACCAGAGTGGGTCTGGTTTATTGCTATTGACAAAATATAGGTATGTAAGCAGGAATAAAACATTGTGTAATTTGTTTCTCTTGATAGGGGAAGCATAAGTTATGCCAACAAAACCCTTGTTGCAGCTCCATTCTTCATGCAAAGTCCTTGACTGGTTCTGTCTTCCATCTTTTTTTTTGCTGAAGTGAAGCTTTAGTGATTTAGCACTCTGGTTTAAAAGGCAGATGAATGTTTCTGTATGAGGGGATCCCCATCCAATAAATAGGCAATTGAAACAACTTTCTCAGGAAATATTATGAGGGGATCCCCATCCAATAAATAGTCAATTGAAACAACTTTCTCAGAAAATACTTCAGGCAAAGTGTATGGGTAATTAATGGAATTCCAGTTATTCCTGTATGGTAGGCAGATTTGCTTTCATGTATTTAGAGAGTGAAGGAGATTGTTCTCTGTCCTGTGCAATCATGTGATAAACACACAGAATTTTGTGCACATTCCAAATCCTGCGTGGTGGGGATCTCTCTGTCTCTGTGCACATTACTGCATAAAGCTTTCCTAGACCTTAGATACACTAATATCTATAGGCAGTGTTTAATGTGCACATGGGTAAGGTTACCTTGAGCACAACTGAATAAAATTGTCAAATAATATTGTGACAGAACCTTCCCTGAAGCAGAGTGTTTTGATAAACTGTGCTTAGTATTGGAAAACAAAGTTTAAAAAAATACTGCATTACAAGTATTATACTGTTTTTGAAAAAGGGACACTTTTATATTCCTCTTCTGTTCCTGGAACTTTTTTTACTCCAAGGAGTTGGGAATTGCAAGAGAAGGATGGAAGAGATGCTTCTATGTGCTCCCCAGTGCAACTGATGCAGTCCTAAATGATGAGGTTATTGGGCCATTCAACACTGTATTACACTTTCCTTTAGGGTGCCAGTATCAGTGCAGAATTTCAGTAATTCCCATTGAGGTTCCCTGCAGTTGAGGGTGCTCAGCTGTTTAATTAAAATAGTCCTCAGTCATGGAGAGCAATACAAGTTTGACAGTAACATACATGAGCACAGTATTTCCACCTGTACACGTATATATGCTTTAGTACAAAATTGTGAGTTCACTCTTCTGCAAACAGCACCAATGCCACAGAGTTATGATGCAAGGGATTCTTTGAAGTGTGATCCATACTGCAAATTTTGCATATTGTTACAGTGTGGACACCTTTCTGAGTCTTACAGTAGGTTCCAATTTCAAAGTAAGGACATGATTATCCTCATTGAGAAGAAACATTCAAAGGAAGTTTAGCCTGGCTATGGAAATACCATTATGAAATTATTTAACTGGGAGGGTAAATGATGCAATTGCAATGGCTCCTGCTGGAGCCAGTTCTTGTAGTAACATCAGGGGAGCAATTGCACTCCTTGGAAATTAAATTTTGCAAGTAAATACTGTATTTTAATTTTACCTTAATCAGAAGCAATGTATTTCAGAATTGTTTACTTAAACTGGGTCAAATTCTCCCCAGCAAACTGTGTGCATGCCAAGGTCACTTTTGTGAAGCTCTTAATGTTCTCAAATCATGTCATTGGCAATACACCCTTTGAGGTTCCTTGCAGATTTGCCACTTGCCTCAGCACTGGAAGGAGTTAGGAGAGCAGGTTCTTTAGAGCTTTTATCTCCAGCTGTAGAAGGTGTAAGTGTTGATTGAAAATATGACAGTTTTGAGTTTGCAGTTGAGACTGCAAAATCCAAAATATTGATTACACTTCTAAAATGCCTCTTTTTCCCCACTGTGAAATTTTTAGGAAAACACTAATGGATAACAAATGCATGTGTTTTCGTAATAATTGTTAAAATGATACAAACTATTGCCTTGTAACTTTACTATATGTATGCTGACAGTTTTGCATTTTCCCAGTATCAGTTCTTGTTATTTTTCCTATTTTATTTCTCATATATAGGATTTCTCTTCAGAACAATTAAGTGTCTGAATATTTGCTAGGGAAGAGTTTTCATTTAGCCACAATGACTTTGTGTTTATGACGTTGTTCACACATTTATTTATGTTTTAAAATTTCTGACCTTGGTTCCTTGAATAATTGTGTACCTCTGTAGACATCTTCTGTTTGATTAACACTGCCCCTGCCCTGGCTTGGATGCTGGAGAGCCAGAAATGAATCTGCAGCTGGTTTTGGTGATCAGTCCTGCAAGCTTTCTTAGCTCCTGTATCTGCTCAATTGAAGTTAGCTGCATAGCAGTAGGAACATCCTGTACAAGCAAAACAATTTACATATGCAGTTGCCAGTAATATTTCAATTACTTCACCTGAGAGTGGGCTTGCAGTGCTTGCCTTTGATTTACAGTGCACTTCATTTGGATTAGTTCTTTAATTGGAATTAATCAGGTTTGGCCTTGGGTGGTTCTCTCAGGAAATTGATTATATGGTTTCCACTTAGATTCTTGGGTGGTTTTTTTTTGCAGGATCTGTGTCTCGCTGCTTGAAGAAGAATTTTATTTTAATACCTTCGTGATGCCTTCATGTAGCTTTGTTCTTTAAAATACTTGCTTCAAAAATAAAACTATTTATGGTGTTGCTTAGTTGATCATTTCGGAAATAAGGTTCGAAGTTAAAATGTTAATAACTTTGCTATGTTGTGTCTTCACTTAATGGGGTAGGACAGGGCCATTTTTGAATGATGAAAATATCACTTGCTTTTCCTGTTGCATTCACAAACATGACTGGTTTTAGCTTGATCTGACTTGTTTCAGGCAAAGTTTTCAAGTTCTGCACTTCTCTTGCCCAATTTACTAGTTATACTTGAATCATGGATCACCTTTATGACATGAACAATTCTCTCCTGAGAGTTTGCAGTGTAAGCAAGGTGTTAATTTGCAGTAAAGAGGCAAAAAACTAATAAAGGCATGATCAGGCTAATAGATAAATTAACCAGTTTAAGGGCTTCATACCAAATGAGACTTCAAGATAAAAGGTGGGAGGCAATTTAAGCTTTTAGGCAAGGTTTGCACACACATGCACACACAAATGCCTTTTATGAACCTCCTTACTAGCTCTGCAAACACAGCCCCCTGACAGAACATGCATATTGGCCCATTTTAGAATACACTGTATAAGTCTGGAGTTTGCCTCCTTAAAGCCCTGATTGACGACTCAAAGAATAGCAAGTTAATAAAATTAGCTTCTGTGACTTAACATAGATGTTGAATGAAATTGATCTCTTCAGCCTGTATACTTAGAAGATTTTTAAGTACCAAAAAAATCTAGTTCACTTCACTGCTGACAGCTGAATCCACCTGACAGCATTCTGGTTTTAAAGGCAGGTTCTCATTCCAGTACGTGGAAACAAAGGAATAATGTTGTGTCATTCCTTTACTTAGACTGCTTACTGGGAGGGAATCTTACATCCTCGGGGCTTTCAGTGGATCAGACATCTTTTAGTGAACTTCCTATTCAAAGGGTATTATTTCTGAAGTCACTGCTATTCTTCCTTCCAGATAAATTCCATTATGTGTTGCCAATAACAATGCCTTGTCACTCTGTTGGAAATTAAGTAATGTATGTTCAAGTTGCCAGAAGATAGATGATGCAGTAAAAGTGTTTCACTAACATTAAAAGAATCCATTCACTTAATGACTAAAAATAGGACACTTCTCTTTAGTGCGTAGGTTTTTTACAAGTGAATGTTAGAATGCCAGTAAGAGCCCAGTGGATGGAGCCATTTCTGTTTGGGGACAGTTCTTTTCTTTAGAAATGCTGCTGGTGCAGTGCAGCTCTTGAAAGCAGTATGGTTCCATTAATTCTTCTGTGCAACTCCCTGAGCTGAAAGCAGGGTAAGACATTTGGATCTTGGAGTATTCAACATAGACATTTTCACCCCTTGGTCACTTGTTTTAATCTAAGGCTGTTAACCTTTCAGTCTGCTGCAGATAAAACTAGCAGCTTTCTGAATGTTCATATTGAAATTACATTTTTTGATACCAGAAAATGGGTGTGAGTGAGATAGGCATTCACTCTTCACATAGCAAGTCAACAAGCAAGTTACCTAAGAATTTGTCTTACGGAGAGGCTCGCTGTACAGTGCAGCACTTATAATGCAAGGCTAATCAAAATGTGTGCAAAATAATTACAATGAATCAAGTTGCAGTTAGTCAGTAGCATTAATTACTACGCACTACATCCCTGAAATCTAATTCACTGCTTTTATTTCTTGCTTTTCAGATTGTTTGAAGGACGGTCACCAAGAAAGCCTGAGAAACTTAAGACCCTTTTCTGCTATTTTAGAAGAGTCACAGAAAAAAGTATATCCTTTATTCTTTTCTTGAGCTACAAAGCTGATACATGAAAAACTTAATCCCATTAAATTTAGAAATGGTTGTGCAGCATTATGGTGGAAGTGTGTAACAAAAGCTAGTTTGCAAAGTAGGCTGATATTCATATTAATGGCACTTCTTACCATATACATGATGCGGCAAGCAGCTTCTTGCATAGAGCTTGTTCTGGTTTTTCTGATATATATAGATATAGATATATGGGGTGTGTGTAAAGTATTGAGATGTATTTTCACCCCTCATAGATGTGTATATAGATGTGTTTATAGGTGTGTGTATATCAATGTGTAGATATAGATATGTATCACGTTTGGAATATATGCAATTACTTGCCTTACTGCATCAGAGGGACAATATAGAGGGAACTTGGCACCACATACAGTCATTAAAATCAGACTGAAACATTCTGAGTGAAGCTTCAGGTTTCCAGCAATATGCATATTTAGTCATTTGACTATAATGTTTGTAGTTCTGAGGGATTGTCCCCCACATGTGTTAATATATCAGGTTTTTCCCTTCTATTGTCCCAAAGCAAAGCTGTTGTGAAGTTTGCCCATTTCAAACAAAACAAGTGATAGCAAAGCATGAGATATCTTCAACTCTTCGAGAAGTTAGTGTGTAGTCAGATCTTCTGTTATTGGCATGAATTTGAACATCTCTATTAGCTTTTAAAAATATTTATTTTTGTGTTAACTATCATAGCTTATATATTGTGTTTTGGAGGAGAAATTGCAATAGCATATATCACATCTGCACCAATAGCCTTATTATAGTCTTTAAAAAACTATTTCTTTGCATGTCAGCATTTCACTTTTAGCTTCATATTTTCCCAGAAGGGTTTGTTTTAAAAGAAAGACAGCTATAAACTATTAAATATAAAAAGCCCTTTTCCTGGTTCAGTCTATCTTCATAATTTTAATTCACCACAAATTAAATGCAGCTATATCCTCCTTCAGCTGTCAGACTTTAAGCAGTGTCAATAGAACTAAATCTTTGAGGTAAAAAGCAAATTGTGATCTATGTGTGGGACTGAGAAGAGATGTGCTGTACTCCTTGTTTTAATACTTGAGTAATAATGTTTTCAAATCCTAAATTTAGGCAGCTGTCCCTGACCCCTGTGCATATGAAATCTGTTGGGAACATGATTTATGAAACTACTGCATTGGATTTCCGAACATTAGAGCTTTAAATAATATTTAATGAAACTCTTTTCTTGAGTTGAAAGTTCCTATCGTACATTTAAAATACCCCATTTCTCTACTCTTTTTTGTCCCAGGAACTAGCAAGTCTGAAGTAACTTAGCTCTATAAATTGATGTAAT
Organism: Acanthisitta chloris; assembly: GCF_000695815.1. Lineage (NCBI taxonomy): Eukaryota > Metazoa > Chordata > Aves > Passeriformes > Acanthisittidae > Acanthisitta > Acanthisitta chloris. The sequence continues at coordinate 12,388 of NW_008693790.1, read as the reverse complement.
AATTTTTCAACTCTTTCTGTTGTAAGTGATAGTTGAATTCTGTATGAAAGAACACAGTGGAGACTGGAGACTTTGTGCTCAGCAGGTGAATACTTAATTTGTAAAATACTGGAACTGATACCAGAGTTCTCCTGTGGAAAAGCATTGGATTACTGAAAGCTGTGCACTTCTTTTTAAGAGCAATTAACTCCTTTTTGCCTGAACCCCTAAAATCTTGAAGAAAAGCACAGGAATCTTTAAGGCTTTTAGAAGGACATGGTTGTGCTTTACATACTGTTTTCAATGTTTGTCACAAGCCAGCACAGTAGACTTACTGCAGCAAGGGAATTAATGTCAAATGAAGTTTTATTAGGATGACACCACCTAATAAATAAAAGGTTGATCTTTTCTTTCTGTTGCAAAACTTAACATTTTCTGAGTAAAAGAAGGAGAAAAGATGCTAATGCATTCTTCCTGCAATGAGCAATGGCTCCACTTTTTCTCTTGAGGGCAGGAGTGTTTTCTGCAGTTGAATTACAGTGAATTTCACTAGCATCCTGGAAGGGCTGAAAACTGCTTGATTTGGAATCCACTAACACTGCATCTTTATTGGCATAGTAGGACTTTGTTGGAAATAAGAGCTGCTGCTTCATCCATCCATAGGTTGAGTACTCTGGATTGCCTGTTGACACTGAACAGTAGTTGCTTTTAAAGGTTCACAATTTCTGTTTTTCAGAGTGGTAGCACATTTTAATTAAGAGTCTTTCTAGTAGTGTTTACTGTTTTTCCTCAGTCTGTAAAAAGAAAATACTCTAACTGCAAAGCAGGAAGAGAAGTGAGTATTTCGGTCTTCATGTTACTTGTCTTCAATTTGAGCATGGGCAGTCAAGGGATGATTGAAAGCAGCTCTTGAGGAAAGTTAAGCTTGTGGTTTCCACCAGGGATGATGTTTGTGTTTTTAAAAGTTTACCAGTTAAAATAATTTAAGGGCTAAAGCTCCTGCAGTTAACACATTTTCCTTTGGGGTTGGTTTGCCTGTAGAGCCCACGGGATTGGTGACGTTTACAAGGCAGTGTCTCCAGGAGTTTCCAGACTGGGAGAGGTACGTCAAACATCCTGTTAATGTAAGAAATTCCTTAAATCCATGATAACTGAATTTCATTTGTATGGAATTGATTCAGGTCTGGAAGTACTATAGAAAACAATGTTTGGTGCGGATTGTTGCAGAAAGAAATACAGAGGGAACTGGGTGAACTGCCACAAGTAGATTGTGTCCCGAGTTTTCCAAAAGCCAACAAGTCTTTAGTGAAGTTTTAAAACAGTGTCATATCTTTGGTGCTGTTGCTTGAGGGGGGAAAAATGAGAGAGATTATTTGATTTTAAAAATGATAGGAAATATAATGAAGTATGGCGGATAACCAGCATAAACACAAGTGTTGCAGGCTTTGCTGCTGGTTAGCGAGTTAATGTGGGACAAGAAAAAAGTAGAACCCCAAAACTCTGGGGTTTTATGGTGAAAGAGTTGTAGAAACTGAACAATTGACTATGTGAAATCTTAAGAAGTTGTTTCTGAAAGGCAGGGTTGGGATTTTTTTAATCCACCTTATGTTTAAGGTGTGTAACAAATTTGGGGTCGGATGGGTTTTGCTTTAAAATGGATACTTTTGTGTGGAGGTTCTGTAATTATCCTTTCCATACAATATTTTTCCTCAATGGTAGATCTCAGAAAAAACTATCTAGGTTGCATGTCACCTATGAAGGCACCATTGAAAGCAATGGACAAGGGATGCTACAGGTAAGTGCATATAACAGTTAATGTGGCTTTATGTCATGTTTTTGTCATACTTTTATGGTCTGCCAACTTAACAAAGTTGTTTGTTTATCCTCAGTTGATTCAAATGACAAGATGTTTTGCAGTGTAAAAGAAACATCAAAATTAATTCCATGGGCAGCTTTGTTATTGTCAGAGTTCCCCACCTCAGCTAGGTAGCACATGTACCTGTTACTGAAAGGGCTGACAGAAAATCACAAGCCCTGGACAGCTTCAGGTCTTTTAGTTCAGGCCAGGATCAAAGATTGACAAGATAAAAGAGTCAGGCTGTGATCTTGATGACTTGTCAAGGGCTACAATTTATTTTTAAAAAATTATTCTTGTGCCCCAGACAGTGACCAGGTCAGAGGTTCAGGAGACTTTCTTGCTGCTGCCAGCACCACTGTTTCAGTCTGGGAGGCAGTCAGCAAAAGAAATTCATGAGAAGCATGTCCTGTCCATATCTATATGAAGGAACACATTTCAGTTTTCAAATTAGTTGTTTGCCTTCTGCTTTTCATAAAAAAAATCTGCCTTCTAGAATTCTTTTTTTAAAAAAAATTTTAAACTGTAACTTCTTTAGCCAGGAACAAGTGCTTCATAGGAAGAGGAGTAGGGAGAACAGGAGGACTGTTTTTCTGCAGTGCATTTTGCTCAGATTTTAAAATGCCTTATGACTTTACGAAACTTGAGCACTCAGATGTGTGTTGAAATTATTAAGAACTCAGCAACTGCTCAATAGTAACCATTTTTCTGGGGTTGCACTCTGTAAAAGTGAGTATTGCCTAGGATGTGATATTTTTCCTCCTGGCTATTTCAAGCCTTATCAAACAAAGTATCTCTGCTGAGGTGAAGAGCAGTCACTCCAGGAGGGAACAGGATGACCAAGGTGAGACAGTGCAGGAGTCCACAGTGACCCAGCCTCAACAGGCAGGAGTGCTGGCTGGGACAGGCAG
>NW_008693790.1:0-9612 GCF_000695815.1 Acanthisitta chloris | reverse complement strand
TGGCCACCAGACATGGTGATGAGTTGGCACCAAGGTCAGTCTGAGAAATCTGGTCAGCCAGTGGGCATCAGCAGAGGATAGGCCTGGGCATGGGCCTGTGTGTGCTGTGAGTCCATGACAAGGGGGTGTGTTTGTACAGGAGCAAGGACAGAGCCAAGGGGAGGCTGCTCAGCACAGTTGGTGCTTTTGGGGCCCTGTGCCACACTGAACATTTGAGTAATTTTCATGTAACATTTTTCATCACAGTCATGTTCAGCAAATTTTAAACACCTGGAATATGTTGGTTTTTCCAGTATAGGCTAAAGGAATGTTTGCTGCTGTAGTGGCTGGTTCTTGGTGTGCTTTAGACTTGACTCTGACTCCTGGATCAGTTTGTCATCTACACAGGTGTTCATGTCACTCCAGTAACTTTTGTTCCCCTTCTGTACATATGCTCTCATCAACTATCTGAGTAAAAATCAGTAAGAAGCTAATAGCATTTGAAAGATGAAGTGACTTTCTAAAATTATAAATTCATATGGGCAGTTAATTTGCATAAATAGTAATTACTTTATTGAATAAGCAAAATTCTTTTAAAACTGTTTTCTGTATTAAAATGTAATTTGCAAAATATGAACTAGTGCAGCAAAAGGTAATCCAGAGCTGCTCCGTTTCAAGCAGAAACATTAATAGTCAAAATGCCTTGCCTTATTCAAGTGCATTTCAAGGAGGATTCATAAGAGATTCTGTTAGTACATTTCAAGAATTCATGAGAGGTTTTTTTAGGTATAGAACTGGTACAGGGACAGCACTAAATGCTTCAGTGTGGGCAACTGGAGCAGAAAGCTTATTAAAGCACAACCTAATCATTTTTCAATGTCTCTAAAAAGCAAAAGAATGCTGTAATTTGCTGTTTTCATCTCTCACATTTACTGGAAGGTATTCTATTCTTAAGTGTGCTCTTCAAGGAAAACTCACAAAACTTAGATTTGAAGCATTTGAGAGGCAAAATTTGTTCTGCTGTGTGATGTCTCACTTGGTTTAAGCTTTCTGAGAAGCCGAATGGAAAAAAAGAGAGAGGCATGACCATGTTAAACATTCCCTCTGCTTGTATTTTTAAGTGATAGCAGCAGATTTCAACAGAATTATCGAAGTTTGTACAGGGCTCTGTTTACCTTAGGGAATTAAAGAATTTTATGCTGTTCACTTATCTCATAATCCTCCTGAATGTATTTTTGTTAGGTCGATTTTGCAAACCGTTTTGTTGGAGGAGGTGTGACTGGGGCAGGACTAGTACAAGAAGAAATTCGTTTTCTAATCAATCCAGAACTGATTGTGTCGAGGCTCATCACTGAAGTCTTGGATCACAATGAATGTCTTATCATCACAGGTTAGTCTTTGCAGGAAATATTTAACATCTAACTCTGGTTTTATAGATACAAAATAGATTTCAAGTTGAAGTTTAGTGTGTTTAAATGCTGTAAGGATGAAAAAGAAATAAAGTCAATATTCATTTGACAAAAGGCTTTCTACTTCATGCCATCTCTTAAGGCCATAGGGACACTGTTCCAATAGATGCTTTGTGAAAGAAGCAAAATGAAAAAAAAAGTGACAGCAGGCATACACAACATTTTTTATCCTATATAAATGTGTTTGAGGACTTGGTGTCATTAGCTAAAGAATGCTGTTGGGCAATACAGAGAACATGCACGATTCCCAGCTATTAGCTGGTCCCAGCTACCAGCAGGTAATGCTTCTGTTACGTTAAAGGGTGGGGGATTTTTTTTCCTGTCTGGAATTTGTAACATTTCGTGTGATTAGTGGGAGTGAAAACTGAGAAGAGGAACTCCCTTCTGGTTACCTAAAAGGGGAGGAAACAGAAAAGAAAATCAGCATCCATTAAAATACGGTCAGGAACTGCCTCTTAAGGATTTTGAGCTTGCAAGTGACAAACACATGTTTGTGTTACTTATAAGTTAGTTATGGGTTCAGAATTCCAACATCAAAAACTAAATGCTTCTCCGGTATGCTGTTGTGGAGCTGTGTATGGAGATGCCCTGTCTGTTCAGTGCTTTGCTGAAAGGGATTTTCCTTCTGGTTCCACCTCTGTCATAGAACTTGGAATGTTTTATTATCTACAATGCTTCTCCGGTATGCTGTTGAGGAGCTGTGTATGGAGATGCCCTGTCTGTGCTTTGCTGCTTTGCTGAAAGGGATTTTCCTTCTGTTTCCACCTCTGTCATGGAACTTGGAATGTTTTATTATCTATTGAACCAAAACAGTTAGCATCAAAAGACCAAATGTCACTGTTAAGAACTGAGGAGGCCACGGTGATGCTGTGTGTGTCTCAGTTCTGTGCACAGGAACACAGTGAGCATTTTGCATGACTGAAAAATAAAATGTTGCTAAGATATATTTTTGTTTACTCTAAAGAACAGCTATAAAGCAAAAGTATATGATACCTTTGGGTAAATATTGTTTATACTTTTCAGTCTGTTACAGTAAAAATGTTGGGTTTAGATACCTGAGCTGTCTCAGCAGGCAAGAATTTGTATAGGTATTAGAACACATTTCTTGGAAAAGTCCCTCTAAAGCACTTCTTTCTCTCACATGCTTACACAGTATGCATTTGAGCTTAAATCTTGCAAGTATTACTCTATCCTGAGTTATTGATTGCACTGGGCAGAGCATCTTTTGTTTTCAGTTTTATCCTTGGTAATCTTTTTTAGACGGTGTTTTATTTTGTTTTTCCATCCTGCCAGAATTAATGCCTTTTCAGTGAAAACTCTTCGATAAATTTGCTTTTGTGATTAACTTTTTAAAAAGTGAGTCAGAAAAAAAATTCCTGGCCATCACCAACTTCTGTTGTGTATTTTGGATATGATACTATATTAACATTGAAGTACTGTCCTTTGGGTGAGGCTTTTCTAAGGAGAGTAAAATCAGAGCACAGCTATCAGTCTGGGTATTAACTGATCAGGGAGAAAACACTGAATGTTTTGAAAGACCTTCTTCCATCCTCCTGCAAAAGAAATAGGGATCTGGCATGGATAAATAAAGGTGAGGATGTTCTTTCACTACAGCAACATTTTATTTTTGTTGAATACTTTACAGTGTTTTGCAATTAGTATTTGTGATATGGTGTTCTTCTCTAATGGAAATAGCCATTCCATCATTTTTATTTAATCCCTGGAGCTCTTCCACCTCAGTGCTTAGCCAAGTCTCCACTGTGTGTCATGATCCTCTTGATAAATTACATTCTTGGTGATGCATCTTGACTCAGCGGCCTAATGGGTATAATTGTGTAGCTTAAATTTGCAGAGGAGTCCAAGAAATTGGGAGATAAATTAAATTTGTTGTGATTGCACAGTATCTGGTTAAGATCACTGCTGTAATGAGTATGGAACTGGTCATGCAAACAATCAGGTTCTTTAACACAGACATCTACCTACAGAAATGTCAGGAGCAATGCCAGAGATTCCCACAGCTGCATTTCTGGTAGAGCTGTGAATACGTGTGAGTGGTTTTCATTCAGATTGTTTTCTTCCTTTTTTTTTTTACCCCTATTTGAGCTCACATGTACTTGGGTAGCATTAAGAGCAGATAAAGCTGTGTTCCATGTTTACTTTAAATCTACAGATGGAACTACAGCCAGTCTGGACTGCATCTTAGCAATGCATTTTTGGAGACTTCTGAGCACATTACCCAGGCAGTAAATGAGATCAGATAATTGGTTCAGCTGAAAATTTACTCAGGGGGGAAAATTGTTTTTCAACTGGGTTTAGCAGGCTGGTCATGCCTGTGTATGGAGAGCCAGGAGACTAATGGGGGTGCAAGCTAAGGATCAGAAAAGCTGATTGAAAGGGAGAGAAGGAACTTCTCACTTTTGGCACTAAATGTGCCTTTATGCTGGTGATGACAAAACCATACTCCTGCAATTTTCACATCTACTCCTTTTGATTTGGTGTTAGTGCTACTGCTCCTTCAGGGAAATAATTTCTAGCTCATAAGAAATACTAGAGGAACACTATGGTAGGGTTTTTTGCAATCCCTGGGAACACTATAATGCTATGCAGATCATATGCAAATGTAAATCTAGACTATGGAGACTGAGAAAGGTATATTTCTTTTTAGTAATAATTGCAGATCTTTCTAGGTTGATGAGGCTCCTCAAATACCAACACTTGACAACTTCACTGATGCTGTAACTTGTACAAGTTTCACAAAGGATGTAGTTTTGAATGGTGCTTGCATATACATTCTTTTCACTTTAGGTCTGCTTTTTAGATTTTGTAGCTTGTTTTTGAAGTTCTGTTGGAACTGTTTTATTTGTGGTTTGGCTTTTTTTTACCACCTTACTTGTTTTAATGGAAAGAAAAAAGATTCACCAGAAACATTTAGCATATCCAGTTTATCCCATACCACCTCTGTTCTCCCAGAGACAGAAGTTTGTATCCCAGTAGTTCACAGGCAAAACTGCTGCCAGTTGAATAAACACTTTTGACAAATTTCCAGAGCTTCACTTATGAAAACTCATTGATTTTCATTAGCTTTGGGTTTCTTGGACATGACTTTAGAGTTTATGTCATTTCTTTGAGTTTCTCTGTTATTGATTATTATTTTTTTAAAAAAAATATGTGTGTGTGTGTGTGTATTTGCTTGTTTGTTTGTTGACTGGTGCTTTTGTTGTCAGATGCTGTGCTTCCATAAAAATTAATGAAAACAATGAACCTTGAAAAAGCCAACTTAGTACTTTGACTATCATTAATCTATCCTGGGGCAATATCTTGATAACCTAGTGTGTTCTTTCCACATGTTAGACACTAAAGGAAAAGCTTACTTTTTGAAGCTGGAAGTTTTGCTAGGTTGTCCCCTAAAGAGAGCTCTCAGAAAAGTCACATACTTGCCTTGTCTGTCTCTTCTTGCTGTGTGCTCAGACACTGTTTCCAAGTAAAACTGAATTTTACATATGTCAAAAAGTCTCACTGAAGGCTGATAACCTGCAATTCACTTAGAAGGCCGAGTCCTGAATATTGAAGCTGTTGCAGTTGTCCTTTGTACAAGGGCATGGATGTGTGAATATTCTGTCATCACAATTTTTTGAGATGATACTGTAACAGGAAGTGAACTCTTGGTGAGGAATCTTTTACCATCTCACTCATTTTGGCTAGCAACTTTTCAAAATAGCCTTGAGTGGGATTTGAGTGCCCTCAGTATGATTAATCATTGAGACAAATCTAAGTAAATAATGAGACTATAATAGGGCAGATGAGTAAAAAGAAGTGCTGATAGGTCTTGGCAGGTAAAATTAATGTGGGTAATGGGGAAAATGTCTTGAAGCATATGCATAATTTTATATAGTTTTTAAAAGCTTATCTCCTATGCTTGAGTCTACTGAAGGCAACATTCAAGTTAATAGTTAGTAGTTTTTGTTCAATTTTAATTGTATTTTTATTTAAAGATTGGAAAACTTAGATTAGATTTATACATCTGCATTCTCAGAGTGTAGCTGATCTGTGCAATAGTTAGGCACTACTCTTGTCTTAGTAATCTAAGTGTAAGCTTTGTGCCATCAGCTTACACTTGTTTCTAAAACCTGTTTTTCCTGTTATATTTATAGGCATAGTTGGTGTTGCTAATTAAGGCATTGCTTAACAGTTCTCTTCTTACTCTTACTGTCTATAACTTGTGCCAAACTGTACATGTATGAACTGAAATTTTCCAAGCAAGTTACCCTTTTCAGTTTCCCATTTCCAAAATTCAGCTGTTGTGAGCTCAGAACAGGAGAAGAAGTTGTAATTTTGCTGTGACATTGCTTCAGGAGTATTTCTTTGAAGCATTTGTGCCATCCTTAGGTTTTGAAGCAAGGTTCTGAAGAAGTTCTATAAAGTTAGGTGAGAGGCAGCCTTTTAGAAAGGTAATGATCCTTGCTCTGGGTTAAGATCTGTTCCTTCTTGGTCTTAGGATAAACCTTTGTAAAGGAGTTGGTATGGCAGAGCATAGTAGCTAAAATTACTGGAGGCCTCAATGAGCTGCTTCCTTACAGTCCTTAATGTTTGCCAGGATACCCTGTTGAACCTTTTCAGGAGCAGCAAAGTATGTTCCGACAGTAGTTTTGTGGGTCCTTGTGCTTTTAGACAAGTAGCTTGTTGGTGCTGCCCACTGCAGCTGATTGCAGTGGCCTTTCTGGTCCACTCAGTGCCATTAATTGTGCTGGTGTCTGAGAATTCCTGTTGGGAACCATAGCACAGGAATCACACTGAACAAATGTAAAACAAAACCGAAGGAAAAGAGGTGTATTGGGCAATGAAATTAGAAAGCTTCCGGAGTCCCACCTGCAGTTGTGTAAGGTTGCCCTCAAGAGACTGTAGGGCAACAACCTGGGTAACACTGGTGTGTTGGAAATCTGCTTCGTTTCTGGACATCAGGGTTTTCCTTGGCTTTACAGATTTCAATTTTGTGACAGAAGTAAAACTTGTTAGAGAAATAAAACACATAAACATACAGCTCACCAAGTACATTTGAATCTCTTTATATTTTTTTCTCATGTTTCCTAAAGTGTCAGCCCAGATGTTTGCTAAATTGAGGTTGAAGTGGGGTTGCCACTAATAGTGGAGTGACTGTTTTACAATTGTCTTTACAGGTAGTAGCCTCAAAAATGAAAAAAGAAAGGCAAGATGCAGGGAAGCTCACAGTCTTTGTGAACCAGATATTAGCCAGTAAAACTTCAAAGATGACAGGCAGTTTATTGAGAAACTATTGAACTTGAGAGTGGCGAAGCTGAAAACTATCTTTTGTTCTATACTGGACAGCATAGGTAGATCTGCACCCGTAATGTTCTGTGTTGGCTGAACATCGCCTGTGGGAAAGGAGCTTTACTGGCTACAAGATCTTGTATTCTTGGTGCAGATAGAAATTCTCTATTTCCATTGCTTTTGAGAGCTGAGTGTTCATTCGGAGAAGCAGTGATTCCTATCAAAGATTTGCCACATGAAAAAACCATTTACATCCTTTGTTTCAGGTACTGAGCAGTACAGTGAGTACACAGGCTATGCAGAAACTTACCGATGGGCAAGAAGCCACGAAGATAAGACCCCAAGGTAAAGTTACACCTAAGTATTTTAAGTGAAGGAATAAATAAATCCTATAAATTTGAAAACCTGGTGCTTTTAGGTATTTCCTAGCATTTGTCTTAATAGGGTATTTGACTGCTTGATGCTGCTCTCTGCAGTACAGACAACAAGCTAAGGAAGTTGCATCATATTAATAATGAGATATTAATGCTAATAGGTGGTGTCTGACAGTATGCTGGTTCTTAGACCAACACCTTGCATATATATTTAATCCACATTTTTGTTAAGATGCTGACTGAACTGTGGATTGTAATGTCACGGTAAGTTTGACAATGATACTTCAGGTACCACAGTGCAGCTGATGTGTAGCAAAATAAGATTTAATGTCATGAATCTGAGTAGAAAGCTCTGAGCTCTTGAATTTATTTCTCCAACGATGTTGTTATAGTGTGTACACAAAATTACTCATTTGGTATAGAAACATACACGATGTACTCATTTAAATGTTGGAGGAAGACAGAGAGACACTTGCCTTGCAGTGTTCTTATGTACTTAATAAATAGCACTGTGTAATTAGATTTGTTTCACATTCATGCCCAAAGTCTAGCCAGAGTATTTCTAAATTTATAGTGAGACCTGTCTCATTCTGATGCTGCTTTCATTCCCACCCACTAAGAAAAAGCTCTCCATCGTCTGTTATGAGTTCACCTTTTTGGCTGCTTCTAATGCAGAAGCTCAAGTCTAGCCAGAGTATTTCTAAATTTATAGTGAGACCTGTCTCATTCTGATGCTGCTTTCATTCCCACCCACAAAGAAAAAGCTCTCCATCGTCTGTTATGAGTTCACCTTTTTGACTGCTTCTAACGCAGAAGCTTTGCAGGGAATTGCTCATTTTGAATCATGATTATATGGCCAATATTAAACAACTAATGTCATCTACTTTTCTCCTCCCTCTAATTTTAGGGATGAATGGCAACGACGCTACACTGAGATTGTTGCTATAGATGCATTTCACTTCAGACGTTTCCTTGATCAGTTTGGTCCAGAGAAAATTAGAAGAGAGCTGAACAAGGCCAGTAACTTCTTACAACAGCCTTCAGTCTAATGCTTATAGTACTTTTTCAAATATTTCCAAGTCGTACTTCAGGGTGTTGCTGTCCAAAGATAAAGCAGAAGAGTGTCAAATACAACTCTTGTCCTTTGCTACACTCTTCAAAGGTGTATTTTATTTAACTTTCAAAAATATAAATGAAATTTGGATATACATTTTATTAACTCTTTTCTGTCCAGTTTCTAAATGACAGGCTGAGAGTTGGGGTTGTTCAGCCTTATTGCATCTTTCCAGTATCTAAAGGGGACTTAGAAAAAGGAGGGAGAGGAACTTTTTGTATGGGCAGATAGTGACAGGACAAGGGCAATGGTTTTAAACTGAAAGAGGGCAGGTTTAGATTAGATTTTTGGAAGAAATTCTTCACTGTGTGGGTGGTGAAGCACTGGAACAGGTTGCCCAGGGAAGCTGTGGATGTCCCATCCCTTTGAGTGTTCAAGACCAGGCTGGATGGGGCTCTGAACAACCTGAGCCAGTGAATGGTATTCCCTGCCCATGGCAGGGGAGTTGCAGCTAGTTGATCTTTAAGGTTCCTTCCAACCCAAACCATTCTATGATTCTAAATTATGACTTTTAGTTCTTTTCCTGTGATTTGCTCTGTTGAATCCTCCTCAGCCATGCAGTCAAGGTGGAGAAGGAGGTGCCTCACATTTTAACACGGTGACAGTTCATAGATATGGTGCTAGTTGCTTTTCTTCCACATTTTCTTTGCTCCTGGGGTATTGACATACTACCTGAGAGTTTGTCTTTTTGTATATTGATGTCTTCTTGAGAGCAGATCTAGCTGTTCATAAATCCCCTATCTTTATTTTCACAATAGCTGTAAGGGCTGTTCTAACTGGATATGTGTATATATGTGTGAGTTAGAGCTTACAGTGTTCAGCAGACTGACAAATCAGGCCAGTTTTAATCCTTTAAACAAAACTTCTAGACTAATATTAATTCTTACACGTTATTAATCATTATCATTATGTATTCAAAGTTATCAGTCCTTGACCTTGCCCTAAATTAGCTGCACAGCTCCAGTGACTGTGGTCCTTGATAATTTCAGACATTAAAGTTGCCAGGCTGAAGAGCTCTTTGACAAGGAAGCTGCAGTGGGCATCTTTTTTCTCTCTCTCCTGCCATCACTAATTTGGGATCTTGTCCTTAAATAACATACTTGAGATGGTTTCCAGCCCTTGGTCTCTGCCCTGCCCTATGTGCTGCACAATGTTTGGGAATACTGGGTTACTTTCCCAAGTCATGGCCTGTGCTTTTTCATTTGCACAACTGAGGTTTTCCTTTCATTTGTTTCTCTTCTTGTTTTGCTGCTGCTCTTTTGTTGAAGCTAAAGCAATTTTTTCCCAGCTTTTGAGGTTGTACTTTTTGGGTAGATATTGCTATCAGTGAGCTGTTCATAGTTATGAGACCTTAGCTTTCAACCTGTGCCAGTGATTTCAAGGCCTTCGC
>NW_008693789.1:0-253 GCF_000695815.1 Acanthisitta chloris | reverse complement strand
CCGACGTGGTGCCGAGGTGGTGCCCAGGTGATCCCCAGGTGCCCGTTCTGTGCCCGCAGGTTCGTTCCCTGCCGTTCTCCAGTGTGGAGTTGTTTTCACCTGGTCGTCCCGGGATTGTTCTCACCTGTTCCCGCGGGAAATCACCCCAACCATGTTGTGCGCGGGCACCGCGGCGGGCACCGACTCCTGCCAGGTGAGCTCACCTGGGGAACTGGGGAACTGGGGAACTGGGGGCACTGGGGGCACTGGGGGC
>NW_008693788.1:26406-39399 GCF_000695815.1 Acanthisitta chloris | reverse complement strand
TTTTTTTTTTGTCCTTGCACATTTCTTTTGTTTTTTCACATATAAAACATCAGTGGTGAAAGAATTCAGTGTCAAAGAAATCATATCAGGGCAAACCTGTTGTCCTTACCCTAGCAAGGACTTTCTCTGTTGTCTCTTTGCTGCTCAAAACAGGTTTTGTCCAGCATACAGCTGGTATAACTTACAAGACAGTTCTAATTTTGTCACAATGACATCAATGGAAAGGGTTGATGAAGGTTTTTTTTCAAGGTTTTATTCCAGCCTTGTAAGATAACATGCTATTATTTTTCCAATTTATCTGTCAGTTTAAAACCAGACATAGCTAAAAAACTTCAGCTTACAGCGCAGACAAAGTCACAGCAGGCACATAAGTCATGTACCAGCCCAACATCTCAAGATGCAGATAACACTCATGCTGAAGGGCTGCAGGGATTCAAATGTAGTTATGCCTGGTTTACCATGGGGCCACTTCAGGTTTGAGGATAAGAATTAATTCAGACAGAAGGAAGCAAACAAGATGTATATGTGGCAACTTCAAACTTAAAGGGAAAAAAGAGCAGTAAGAATTAGGATAGATATTTGCTGGTGACCACAAGGTCTAGAGAAGAGTGCTTTTTTCTCACTTGTATGCCAGCAAAAGAAACCAGCCCATTAGAATGGAAGAGAAAGAAAAAATTAATGCCTCTAAGTGTCTAAATGGCTTTGAATAAAGTATCAAAAACTACAGAGATTCAAACAACTAGAGCATAATGAAGCCTGGTAAACACAGCTAGTGATAAAAAGCAGGAGAGGGACCACTTGGAAAATGCAACGATAAATACCACCAGATCCAGACGATGTGCTGTGTGGGGTGCTCAGGGACCGTGATAACGAACTCATGAATACTGGTAATTAATTCTGCAACACCATGCTGAGGGGGGTGAGTGAGCAATAGCAATTTGATGTGATAATCTGGGATTAGTTGATCCTGGTGCTTATGGAGAGGTGTTCATCAAAGTGACATAAAGCAAGACTCAATATGCTCTGCTTCAGATAATAAGGAGCAGCCTCCACCACACCAGTGGGTGCTGGAAAGATGGGTCATTCCCACCCCTGAGACAGCAGCCCAGACTTCACTGGGTCTGACACATCAAACAAGGCTCAGCATTACAGGGCTGCAACAAGGACTGTCCCTTAACCTGACCCACCTCAGCCTTAGACACCATCCCCAATGAGCCCTGTGGAAAAGCACTGCCAAAATCTCATGCCTTTTAGGCTATTAGGATGTAAGTTTGGCCCTAAGAGCCTATCTGCCATGTCAGGCAACTAAACCCATTCGTTGTGTTTGCCAACAGCACCCTAGACATTATGAGCCCTTGGGCAAGAGGCACAACATCAGACACAGAGCAAGCTCCAAACCTATCTAAAGTCATGGAATTGAAAAGAAAACTGGGTCAGCAATAAGAGGAGCCAGAGACAATGTAGTAATCGAGTGGGAGACACCTGTGGGAAGGTGCTAGGTCTGTTTTTATTAAGCATTTAATTATCTGGAAGAAGAGAAAAGCAAGATGTTAATTAAATGTATTGACAATTTCATATTAGCAAACATTGTGAACGTCAGGCAGAAACGACAGGGCAACAGAGGCCCTAAGAAACCATGGAAAGAAACAGGAGAACTACAGGTAACATTGAAATCAGGATGCTGAGACACAAGGAACGACATACTAAGAGCACAGATATTCTGCGCCAAGAGGTTTTTCATTTGGGATTTTAACAATGTGCATGGCATATTTATTAGGGTTTTTTTGTGTGTCCAAGTTATTTCTTAGGACAACCTCCACAAGTCCTTGGTCGTCTAATTCCTATAATGCCATCTACCAGAAGCATTTTATGCTCCTCCCTCAGTATTGAATGGACTAGCTTCAAAACAAATGATGCTCCTTAAAATTCCTAGAAACTCCCAATACACAGCTCACACACAGGCTCCTGGGGGATGTGGAAATAAATCATCAGATTTGTCTCTACTGGAGTGTCAGTTGCCTCCTCCTCACCCAAGCTTCACATGATTTTCCCCATCCAGGGAAAAGGAGATCCTCTCTGATCCCATCAGGCTGCAGGTCCAGTCCTCAGCTAACAGGACCCTCAGTCACCAGACTGTGAAACAGCACTGGTATATTGATGGGTGTCTGTGCCACTGTAACTGATGTTATCAAGAAGGCAGTCGACCTGAGTCAAAATCAAACTGCTTTCATATTACATTTAGCTTCTGCAGCACAGCAGCAGATTTCTGGTGCAGAAAACCAGCACCAGCAAGGGAGCAGAGGGGACCAGACGTGCAGGTCAACAAAATGTGCCCAACATACTGCACGTCCCATTTTATGCCTCTTCCCTTCTCTGTGTGGCACCACGGGCTTTGCTGCTGAATCCCAGAAGCAGCCCTGGGGCAGCCAGGAGGCAGCACCTCCTGGCAGAGACTGGAGCAGGGCAGGGAAGCAGACTCAGCCCCAGCATCACGTTGCAGAGCCTTGAAGCACGGCCAAGTGATGCCACCAACCTAGACACAGGCTTAAAAGAGCACGTGCCCTCAACACTCAACTTGAAGCTTAAGTCCTTTAAAGGCAGGGCTGTTATTTTATCTCATTATAAGAGGCTCCAGTGATCAGCTAGAAATCCATATAAAGCAAGCCAACAGCTTCTGCAGATCCAATAACGCCACTAAGGGACCAATACAAACCACTTCTCAGTTACCTTCCATAGTGTGGTCACAACTCGCAGAAAGCAACAGCATTACTTCCCCTTGGAAGGACATCACAGTCTTCACACCAGCTGTGGCAGGAGGTGAAACCTTGCTAGGCTGCAGGTGCAGTGGGTGTGAGGATGGTGGGGGCAGAGCCTCACTGCCCCCAATGCAAACACAAATCCAGGTGCCATCACACAGGAGAGAAGTACAGAGCTGGGAGTAAACAGGAACACTGTGGTGGACAGAATTTACCTTCCCTCACTTTTCCAAACCTCTCTGATCTCCCCCACATCTGCTTTCTGTGTGTGACAGCCATTAAAGAACTAACAGTCACTTCTGCGTTCAATGGGGATCACAAAACACAGTGACTCTGGACCCAAGGGAACTCTCTCAAGTTAATGCTGTGGTGTGCTTCTGCAGCAGAGCATTACCCAGCCTCCACCTGTCTAAATCTGGGAGTACTTAAGCTGACAGATACACACATATGAAAAAATATAATCAGTTGAGGCAGTGATGACGAGCTCCTGGCACATGTATCAGACAGAGAGCACCTATGGAGCTTTGGACTGGCATTCCAAGTGGATTGCATGGCTTTTTATTAAAAACTTGGCAGTTGTCTTCTCCACAGCGGACTTAATTATGGGGAAGAGCTCACCAGTGACCAGATCTGGGCATCCAGATGATTCCCACCTTCTTCATCTAACTTTCTGTATGCCTAGCACAATCTAGTGACCTCAGAAATTGACTGGAGAACATTTGGTCACAAGCAAATCACAGAGGCAATGGATTGAATTTGGTTGATGCAGATCTCAGCAAACAGCACATCAGCCTCCTCAGGACAAACACTCGCCAGCAGCTTTTTTGCTCCATCTTATTTTTGCACATACTCAATCTGACTCAGAGCCAGATGCAAATCTGAATGCATGGAGCCATGGCACCTTCTCCAGAGTTGTTCCAGCTAGCAAACAGCTGGCACCGTCTCTGCACATCGTCTCCAGCTTCCTTCGCCTACAGCAGGGAAGCACAAGCATTGCAAAGAGGAGCTCTGCCACAGAAAAGTTCCACAGAAAATGTTATACACAGCACTGTACCTCACTAATCCATCCTCTCTCCAGAATGCTTTGCTGTGTCTGAGCATGTACAGAGACAGGCCCAGAGAGGCTGTGGCATCTCCAGTCTTGCAAACTTCCACAACCTGACTACATGAAAATTATCTGGTTATGGGAGGCAGCCCTGTTTGGGCAGGGAAATTGGAACAGAGACCTCCAGAACTGCCTTGCAACCTAGATTATGCTATGGTAGTACCATATCCAACAGGAGATTTGGATGGAGAGGCCATCCTAGATTGCTGAATTTTGTCAGTGGCAGGTTGCAGAATAACCCATCCACAGCTGTATGGGTACTCAAACCAGCTAATAAAACCATACCCAGCAATGTGACAGCTGCTGGAATAGCAGCCAGATTTGATCTCTGTAGAAAGAGGTTTTCAAGGGAAAGGTACCCCTGTGATAGAGACATGATCCCCTTTACTGCCACACTTGAACACCTCTGATTGAGGACTGGATGTTTCAGTGCACTGATGTCTTCTGGTACCCTTGCACCCCACACATCCCACTGGAAGGGTCTGCCCTGGAGCCAGGACGTGAGGATGCATCACAGTGCTGCACACCAGTCCCTGATGGCTCAGCTCATCCGCATCACCCATGTCTCAAAGGGATCAGTTCAACTGGGGATTGCAAGGTAATTCCCAGGGGAGGCACCTCAGCCTTTGGTCCAGAGAGACCAGCTGACAGCAGACAACCAAGAGCTGCACTGAGCTCTTCCTCCTTAAGGCACCTGCTGCTCAGGGACCACTGCAGGGAGAAACAGAGGAATAGTTAACTGCTCACTGTGCTGTTGCTCTGAGTTTGGTTTTGTAACATCTAATAAATATTTTATTACTCCTCGGCACCAGGTGATTTAGGAAAAAGCTAAACCAACCGAATGAGCATCCCTCATCATTGCTGCTTCCACAGTCAGAAAACCAGACATGACATGGATGATGTGGAAGGGAGGTGTGGGGGGGCCAGAGCAGCTGAGCACTGCTCTCAGGAGAGAGGCCACAGGCCCAAGCAATGGGCATGAGACTAGAAGAAAGAATTGTTGGGTTCTTTTGCACTGGGAAAATGCATCAAGTTTTCCCTCCAACGATGCTGCTTTCCCCCCTACAAGAGAGAGGACCACACAGGGGGTGGCTCACATCCCCAGCATTTGGGGTTTTGATTGCAAACTCTCTTGGGCAGACCTGGCTGCTCTGCCAACAGCTGAACACTGCTGGCTTTTTCCTGCTCGCCTAAGCAACCAGCAATAACTGCCAGTGTCGGGGAACTTTTCCCAGCTGCATAACTGTGCATTTTCTGGTTGTTTCAGAGAAATTTAATACTTGTTACCAGAGAGAGCTTCCTGTGCTTTGGTTTCTGATAGCCACAATACATCTTTCCAGTGATATCCTTACAGCCTAACCATATGTGGATTTCTGTGCACACACCCAGTGTTCTCTGATGCCTATACAACTCCCTCTTTGTGGGTGCTTGATTTGTTGCCTCTCTCCTCTGTCCATGATTTACAGGCCCTGATTCATCCACACTGCCTGCCCACTCTTCAGCCACACACATTCGTGGATGGCAAACTAGAAAAGCACTGGTCACAGCCCTGGCCACCAACGCCAGTGCCACTGGCTTCTCTCTCAGAACAGGTGCCCAGCTGATTTGTTGCAGAGAAAACAACTGTGCCATCACCATGCCTGGATTTACACACAGTGAAGGGTATGTACAACCTCTTCTGCCTGCACAGCTCATTCCTTGCCTGCTCAGTCCACCTGCAATGTTGGGGGTGGGTCAAAGCAATGGGAACCCTCCAGAGGCAACACTCCTACATACCCATCTGCCCTATGCTCAGACATCAGGCCAGGTTTGGGCACAAGCAATGTAAACAGCTCCTGGGTTCTTACACACCAGCCCAGCACTGGCTTGGAGGTCAGAGACTGAACCAATCTCTCACTCAAGTAGCCTGAGAATACAAGAATTATGTTTCCTGACCTTAGGGTAAATGTCTGCTCAAGAAACATGACAGAAGGGGTAAGAAAACCCATCAGAGCTGCCTGCAGAGGAAGAAAGCCCCTTCCTCTGTCCAGCCACAGAGCTACCACGCAGCCATGCCCGCCACAGCACCAACTGTGATCCCTGCCAAGACCTCTCCCTACCTCCATTATTAGAAGCAAACTCCAGCAGCTTTGCAGCATAACCAGTGAGTGTTAAATGATTCTGGCACTTGCTGGAACATTTCTTCTTTAAAGAGGCTCAAGTATTGCTGGGTAAGTAATAGGACGGTAAAACATCAATGCCTCTGGCTAAGCCAGCAGCAGGCACAGAGGCTCTAGATCAAGCAGAGCAGATCTCCCCTTTCCACTGTCCCAGACTACGTTCAGTAGCAGATTTATCGAAAAGACAAAGCACAGGCTCCGAGTCACTCTCTAAAATACATGGATGTGCTTTTTTATCCTCTCAAACCCTGAGTGCCTTTCTTTTCTATGATTCACTCTCCCAGCTAGGCACACTTCTTTGACATACATGAAAGACTCTAAACATTATTACGGCTGCTCCTACTTTCTGAAACCCTGCGATGTACGATGCTAAAAAAGGAAAGCACAGCCAGGATTTGGGACTGGGCCTTGCTGTGACGACTTTCCCCTCATGTTTTCCAAGCTACACCTTTCTTTTGCAACCTGCCACCACATGGCAAGCCTAGAAGATGTATACATATCAAAAGATACCTTGCCACTTGCTACCTGTCTTTGCACCACGTGTCCATCCAACACTCACATGCCAATCCTGCATCTCTCCCCTGCAAAGGGTCCCCTTTTCCATTACTGCCATAGAACCACAAAACGGTTTGGGTTGGAAGTTCCAACCCCTCTGCCATGGCCAGGGACACTTTCCACTAGACTAAGTTGCTCAGATGTGTTCCAATCAGGAACTTCTGCCCCTTCCTGCAAGTTTCCTTCTCCTGCTTGTCTCTCTCCTCCTGGTTGGTCCCTCCTCTGCAGCTGGTGTGCAAGAGAGTAACCCCAAGATGGAGCTACCTGACAAGAGCACAGAAAACTTGGAACTTGTCCCAACTTTGATCTTATTTTACCTAAGCAAGCCATTAGCAGAGTTTGCAACAGATCCAGTGGACTAAACTAGCCCTGCTGGGTACCTTTCTTGGCATGATCAAACAAACACAGACCCCTATTTTTTTAGAGATTAATAAAAATATGACTTTGATCTCAGAAGAATAGAGAAGCCAGCACAAAATACAACTAAGAAGTAGCAATGATGAAATACTAGGCCAGTGACTGAGGATGGTCTGAGGGGTGATTGCTGCTCCAAGAAACCTCCCTGGTGACTTCTGCTGTGCCGGGAGCCTTGCCTGGTGAGCTCTGCTGGGTAAAACACATCATGATGATGTGGCAGCTTTCAGCAGAAAGCCTAGTGTCATCGTGCCTGTGGTAAAAGTGAAGCTGCTCTGCTAATAAAATAGAAAAAACAAACCCATAAAAGTACTAGCAGAAATACAGCTAGGAAATAAAATGAGGAGACAAATAGAATGGAGGCTGTTTAGGATGGGCAGAGTGACATGCAAAGCTCCCCAACACTGAATGCCCCCCTGGAGGGCCCAAAGGCAGGAAAAAAATGCCCAAAGAAAGAAATCTATAGAAGTGAATGGTTTTACCCTGCTGATTAACATGATCAGAGCCCCTTTGACCAGGGACACCCTGCCAGCCCCTCCTGAGAGCTAGCTAATGGGAAGAACCTCTTCCCACCACCTAGGTCAGTGGTATTTAGATAGTTCAGCACTCTGAAGATCAGTAACCCACACTGCTGCCAACACTACCCAAATGTCTCTGTTCCTGGACTACTTTCGAGGCTAGGAAAGGCCTAGTACATCCTGTGTTTGAAGACAGCTAAATATCCACATGAGTCACAAATGTGGGTGATGGATGGGGTGGCAACGCAAGGAGGTTCATGCTGGTGGGTTCCCCATAGGGACGGGCAATGTCTCAGGACTCAGGCAAGGCCTTGCTCTCCAATAGCCCAGCTGACTGCTTCCTTTGAGCTGCATCTCCCGTTTGTGAAGGAGAATAACAGCACTTCACTCCTTTCCAGAAGTAGCTACACACATAAAAAGACTGAGAGCCTCTCACAGACTAGGGTGGTGGGTACCCAGGAAAAAAAGCAAGCTACTTTTGGAGAGACACTTTTAAATCACTATTTGAACTATTTCCATCTCTGTGGTCCTACTCCAGGCAGACCTTACATAGAAGCTAATCATCCTGCCTGGTTAATGTATACAGTGGCTTATGCTGTCTTGAAAACACTAAACAACCAGAGCTAAAGATCTCCTACTGACACTTCAGATGTCCAAATGAGAAACCCAGTCTTGTCTCTTTTTATCTTTTTTTTCTTAAAAAACCCCAACAAACCAAAAGCACATCCATCATTACTGGAGTTATTTTTTGCACCATTTTCTTCATTAAACTCTGACTCTCCTTCATGTCAGAAGCTGTTTTAAAAGCAGTTCTTACCAAGCAGAAGCAGCAGACAAATGAATGGAGACTCAAGGACACCTGGTGTGTCCCAGCCTCAGTGAAAGTGCTTGTTTCAGTTAGGCAAAGTTAGCAGGGGAGGGAATATCTTCGATGGGAATGAACAAGATAGCAAGAAATGGAGAGCAGCTTTCAGGCAGACAAGGCTGAAATGGTGAGCCCTGCTATGGGCACCCTGGACACACTGCCACCCCTCGCCAAGAGCTGGGGAAACCACCAGCCCCCAAACCAGAGAGCTGGTGTCTAAAACCAATGTTAAACTGGGCTGGTGCTGTGGAAGGGGAAGCAGATGCAGGTCTGAGCCATACTTCTATTCCAAAGAAAGCACATTTTCAGAGCAGCCCAACAAGAGACGTGACCTATTACACACCAGGGCTCTGGTTAAGTACAACTTGTCATGTTAGAAATTCTCCACGACTTCCAGGAAACAAACAAAAGAAAAGAAAACACTCCAGATTTTAAGTAAATCTGTTTAAGAGCCAAACGCATCTCTGATCCAGCAAAAAGACAGCACTTGAAAAAGGTTCAATCAATCAGTCAAGGCAGTACAGAATTTGTTTCTAGACAGAAAAACAAGAGAGAAAAGGTGTGAAACTGTAGTGCACCTCCTCCTCCTCCTCACATTTCCTGCTAAAGTGAGTAATCTCAGGTTTTACAAGGGCATGTTGTTTGGAAATGGAAAAAAAAAAATTGATAAAAGGTAGTTGGTTCTAAGGCAACAAACTAATGCAAGAAAACAGAGCACTTCAACTTTCCATGTCCACTGCCACGCAGAGACATGGGAACACACCTCTGCATGGTGGTTGTTATATACCTGGAATAGCTAAGAATGTCTGTCTGCTCCCTCAAAGACAATAGGGAACATCATCTGAAATAACGTCATTCCACTGGGGTGATTTACTATTATTAATTTTAAGGAAAGGCACTGTTAAAATTATCCTTTTTTTTCCCCACAGCCCTAGTCTTTGGACCCATTTAAGTCAGGAGGCTGAAAACAAGAGGGGCAAGTCTTGCAAATTATCTGAGGCATCACAGAGATGAGATGAGAGCCCCTTGGAGACATACCCCCAAGGGCAGCTTCGCTCAAGCAAGTGCTCACATTTCCAGACTTGGAGCACATGCACTTGGCAGGGGAGGCTGGAGGAAGCAGTGACCTTTCCTCAGCTTTAGGCACTGAACACAAATGAAACCCAGCTAAGGAAATCACGGTGCACACGCAGCCTGTGTGCAGCACGGGAAGGTCCCGCACTGGGTCTGCCACGAGGACAATTAGCTGCTTGCACGAAATTAGGCATGGAGTTCAATAATGTATTTTAAGATAAGGGGAAGGCCATTTGCTGGCTGACAGGTCTGGAGCCTGCAACCATCAGTCTGAGCCTTGCAGCCCAGGGAGATGTGCTGGGGAAGCGCTGGAAGGACAGGACAGGGGTGAGGCATCTGGGCTGTGCTCAACTTGGCACCAGGACATTCCTCACAGCAAACCTCACTGGTGGAGTGGAAAAAGCAAAGCCATAACCCACATGTGCGTAAGTCACCCCTGGGGGTGTCTAGCAGGGGCCAAAGGGACATCCTAGCTCCCTAAGCAACTAGCCCTCTGCCCTTGGTGCCTCTAGCTGGCGTGTCTTCTGCCTTTCACCTCCTGTCAAGTTTCATTAGAGCTAAATAACATCCCCCAAAGCTGCTTGCTGTGACCCAGCACTAGCCACTCAGCCCCACAGAGCAGCACCCAGCTGTACACTCATGCTGGTTCCCTGGCACAGGCAGCAAATGCAGCCAGACCTGGTCCAGTCCAACCCACCTCCCCAGCACCCATCAGCCTGGAGGCACAGACAGTACTGGTAAGCTGGATGTAAAAAGCCCCACCTAAATAAAGCCCTTTTTGTGCCTCTGATGGCCTGTGGTGCCGCCTTTTTTTTTTTTTTTTGCCAAAGGTGAGAGATAGTTGTTTGAAACATCCAGCTTTTCTAACAAACCCAGAGAAAAGCAAGTTTGGTATCACTAATATACATTAACTAAGTAAAGACTTGTAATTTTCAACACAGCAGTTGTATATGGCCCTACACAAAGATCCTTTCCAAAAACACATGCCTACACATTAAGAACTCTCTCATTTAAGGCCAGGAAAGCTGTTTTAAGGATTCCTGTGAAGTGTTGTGTATTGCAGGCTGTCTCAAAAGAAGAGTCATTTTTCTTCTTTGGGCTTGAGGCAGGGCAATTTTAAAGGCTTTGAGTGAGTGATGAGCTCTGTGCATTTCTGCTGGGAGGGTCAGTGACCCAGGCTAGCCCCTTCCCATCAGAGGAGCCATCTCACAACCCTCACTTGCTGTGGGTCATGCAGAAGAATTTCAAGTTGATGCTACAAGAACAATGACCTGCAGCAGAAGGGGATGTAACAGATGGAGTAAATATCGTCTTCAACATATCCCCAGAACATACCCCAAGCCCAAAACTCACATTACTTATGTCTCTTATGCTACCTTACGCTGGCTGAAAATGCCCAGGAGGAGGCAGAAGATCAGGCTGTGCACAGAGGTAGCAGAACACAGTCCTAAAGCGCAGGAGGAAAGAACTGCCTGTTGCTACATCTGGTAATGAGTTTGTCTGCACAGCGAGAGTACAAGTTGAAACCCTCACAAAAAGCAGCACAGCTACTGCATATTTGAAGCATATAATTTCAGAGAAGAGTTTGTAGGAGCAGAAAAACACATGGGCATACAGAAAGAGGAAAAGACAAAATCAAATTATTCTTCATAAAAGGCAGTTGTGCTGGCATTTGCCTGCAGTATTCTCCACCCAAGTGCTTCTCTTCTGCTCCCAGGAGTCTTGGAAGAAGTCCCTGAAATCATAAGAGTCAAAACCCCAAAAAGGGTGAAAATAAGCTCCCAAAATGAGCACAATGCATTGAATCACTAATCTCATTTTTCTTCTCCCAGCAAGCATAAGGAACAGCCTATGTCTTAGAAGCAGGTCTGTGTGCAAGTAGCAGATCCCGGAGCTCAGCGGCAGCTGGACCAGAGGACTCCGTGTGCTCTGATCCCATAAAACAGATGCCACACTGTGCTGTACATGCAGACAATCCCAGCGACTCCAGCTCACCTCAGCCTACAGCATGGATTGCCCTTTTTATTTTTTTTTTATAAATTCAAACATTCCTATTAGAAACCTCAGCCTACGCTGAGGAATTAGAGCTAACTGTTACACGCAGAAATTGGAAGGAAAAATACTAATCTTAAATATTGCTTAAATAAAAGCTGCAGAACTGAGGATTTGGAAATCCAGGCTTTTATCTGAAAATGCCTCAAAATATTTGAATGAGAGGAGCTCGGACTTTTGCTCCTGGTGCAAACTGCTGGGCTGGCACTGGCACATCCAGTGATGGCCTCTCCCTCGACACGCAGCCCCGACACACTTGCAGAAAGGGCCCACACAGCCTGCTCGGGAGGAGGCGGCCCTGATTGATGGCTGTCTCAGAGACAAATGCCTTCACAGCCCTCTGGAATATCAGCAGCAAGCTTCCCTGGCAGCTGGGCGAGGGAGGAGGCACACTGAGATGGGCAGGGAGCAGGGAGCCCTCGGGATGTGCTGGTGAAGGCAGGCAATGCCAAACCCTACAGCATCGTCTTCGCTGCCTCGTGCAGCAGCTCTGGCCTCAAAACCTCATGAAGGAAAGGGGACCAGGCTGAACTGTGACCAAGCTGGTTTTGTCCAGAAAGCCAGGCAAGGCTGGAGTGTGCACGACAGCAAAGCAGCACGAACAAGCCAGTCCCCCTTGGTCCCACACATCAAGGCCTTCTCCAGCCCTGCCAGTGTTTGCCATTTAGCCCTTCCTTCTCTGCCACTTCCAAACTTCAGAGATCTACACACGTTGGTTTTTTTTTGAGTGGGAAAGTATCCTGCCCACACTGACAAGAGAAGGACAAACTGGTGGGCAACTTTGTTCCATCTCCATCTCATTCCCAGCCAGGCTTCAACAGTTGGCTTGACCCACACTGCAAGAAAAGCTGCCAGGTTCCAGCCGAAACCCTGGCTGCGGGCTCAGAAAACCAGAGATTACGCATGCTGTGGCAAACAAAACCAGCAACAAAATTCCCCCCTTTTCCCCTCAGGAAATCTTGAAAAGGAAAGCCAAGGAATCTAGCAACAGAAGTCACTTGAGAACATCAGCATCCTTTCAGCAAAGGGGCAGCTCCAGTCCTGGAGAAGATACTTTCCCCCTTGCTGACTCAAAAGTCCAAGTCTTTGTCAGGAGCAAAGCCCCCCAAGCCTGAAGGCAGAACTACTGGGCACAAGCCACTCTTTCTGGCTGATGTGTGTCTGTCTTTGCAGTCTCACTTCTCTCTCCCAGGGTATACTTAAGCTCCCCTTGAATTTAGGGGGCAAATAGAATTTTTTATTTCCTTTAATCTTTTAAACTGTGACCACTTCTAAAGTCCAAGTCTTTGTCAGGAGCAAAGCCCCCCAAGCCTGAAGGCAGAACTACTGGGCACAAGCCACTCTTTCTGGCTGATGTGTGTCTGTCTTTGCAGTCTCACTTCTCTCTCCCAGGGTATACTTAAGCTCCCCTTGAATTTAGGGGGCAAATAGAATTTTTTATTTCCTTTAATCTTTTAAACTGTGACCACTTCTTTGCAAACCATGCTTTAGAGCG
>NW_008693788.1:0-26364 GCF_000695815.1 Acanthisitta chloris | reverse complement strand
TAATTCCTTAGACACATTTTACAGAAATGTGATTTAAGCAAGCAAATCCCAATTCATCCAGATACAATAGAGAAGCAAAGAAACTGAAGAGCATCAGATAAAAAACAACAGAGAAAGACAGATGCCTTTGCCACATTGCAGGCTAACAGCAAACAGACTCATGCAGCAAGAGTATGATGGAATAAAGTCGCTTATCTTGAGCAACCCAGAGCCTGCCCACCATGAGTCAGTAAGGGCAAGGTACCCGCCAGCCTGTTTGGGAGACCAAGGAGACTTCTAAATGGGTCTGGTAGCAAAGCTCTCTGCTAAGCTGTACACAAATCCTCTTGCCTACAGGCTGACATTTGGGTGGGTGACACAGGCTGCATTCCCTGCTTGGAGGCTGCTGCTGAAGAGAGAGCAATGTTCTCTGTAGCTACAGAGAGCCACAGGGAAAGACTCTGAAGCTCTGTGTCAAAGGCTGGAATTCAAAAGAAGACTTTTCTTCCCTTATTCTTGGTGCCTGCAGAACCCCTACCAAGCTCTTCAGCTTTACAGGCTCTTCCCAAGACAGAAAATAACAGAACATTAAGTTGGCATGGTACGTATGAAGTGACAGCGAGACCCCTAGCAGTAAAAACTCTGTGTGATGCAGAAGGAATTACCTCCACAATCCCATTCCTGTCAGACAGCAGAGCACGGAGCAGGGGGTGCTGTGCTGCTGATGCCAGAGTGCGATTTCCATTAGTGTTAATAGGAACTACTGACAGAAGCAGCAGCCAAGAAACCAAAAAGCCTCCAATCTCGATGTGTACAGAATAGCATTAAGTCAGTCCCAGCAGCTGCACCAGGCAAATGATCATGGTTGTGAGCATGAGAAAATAGCCAGGGCTCAGGTTCAACAGGCTCCGAAGAAGGGCTGGATCACAGCTGGGATGGGGCATTGGAGCTGGAGCAGCCCAAAGGGCCAGCAAGGTGGCAGCAATGGCACAACACTACCCCCATCCAGCATCCATGTGGAGCTCAGTTACAGTCCTCAGGAGTAAGTTTGAAGGAATCAGGTGGCTACTGCAGCATTTCTTGCAGCTACTCCAGGAACATCTACTGCCAACAACCACCAAGGTCTCTGGGACGGGGCACAGAGCAGCATTTCTATCCGCATTGGAAACGTAAGATAGTTCACAAGAAAGTTTAGGCTTGGAAAATCAAGGGTTTGGGATCAGAAGATGATATAAGAAGAAACAGAGGATGGTCTGTGAAAAAATTACAGGTATGGAAGAACAGGGCTCAAAATCACAAGGTGATGTTTTGGGGTTTTTTTGGCTGTATCTATAGCATGACCCTGTAACAAGCAACCAGAAAGAAGTATTAGTGTTTCCCAGCTAAATGCATGCAAACGTCTTCTTGGGAGTAGCCTATGAAATCCTTCTTGTGCAACCTACTCACTCAAGTTTCTGCTTCTCACAGTCACCCCTGTGGTTTTCAGACCTCTTGAAGCTCAGGGTGTCCAACCAGATTTTGATTGAAAAAGTTAATAATCCTTGCTCAAACACAGTGCCACATCAAAGGCCTGGGGTTCAGCTATGCCTATCTCTGATTCAAGAGTAATACCTGAGCATTATTTTTGCCTTGTAAATTCATTATACCAAGGGAAAGATAGTTGCTCTTATTTCAGTGCTTTTTAGCAGAGAGCAATTATACAATCATTGTACCTTTACAGAAACAAATCCACTTTAAATGTACTAATTTAGATGCCCCATTATGGTCCAGCAGTTCAGGCAGACGGAAAACTCCATCATTACAACTATCACTTCTAGTCATTGAGGCTTTTTTTGGATAAGCAAAAGCCTAGAGAAAATTCATCTCCAAGATATAAATATAGATTTTTATTCTTTAGAGAAAAAACAGATACAAACCACAGTCCTTTGAGAGTGGTTAAACTAGATGTCAAGGTTATTTCTGCTAAACAGTTTAGTAAGCAGGTGCTGAGCCAGTGGTGGCCGTTTATCGAGCGTGCCACAGGAGGAGAGTCGCTGGCACAGCCCTGGCCTTGCAATTTGCAGCAAAACCATCAGGTCTCACAGCAGATCCCCTGCCAGTTTGAAGGGCCTACCCACCACCTCCACCACTTGTTTCTCATCAGCTCTCCTCAGACAGCAACAGATCATTTCATCCTGTTACTTACGCCACAGAAATTTAGACTCGAGGAAAAATGGGCATAACAACATTACATCACTTAAGCAACCAACTAACTTAGCTGACTACATCAAATTCTGCCTGAACTGCTGGCAAGAGCAACAGACCTTTAATTAAACTAACTAGCTCTTTTTTTTTCCTGCTGATTCATTTGATAGGATGTGATGGTATTGAGATCACCATCACAACTCAAAGCACTACTGAGTACTTGCCCAGAGCTCACTCAAATCTCTTTGGTTGCAAATGCCTCTGCACCAGTCTATGCTTCCCAGGCACCTGCTTTATCCCCTTTGCACCCAGGACAGCTCCAGGGTTTATTTTTACTGCTGATAACTGAAGTCTCGTGGCCTCTCTGTACCATTTGGTGCAGAATGAAAATAACAAAAAACCCACCAGCCCTAGCCCCAAGGTACTCATAAGTTGAATAATTTCACATGATAAGCCATGAGAGCCAGGAGCAGTCCCCTTCACAGGGCTGTGCCAAGGACACAAGTCTGTGTCCCTTAGGCAGGACTGATGCTGAGTTCTGGAACAGGAGCCCATGCTCATGCCTATAGGGTCTGGACAAGCTGGGCACAGGGAGGGAGACAGCACCCCCCTCCCACTGTACCAAACCATGTCAGGTTTGCCAAACACCTTAGGAAAAGCCAGATTCTTCACAGGAACACACTGCTGCAGGGAAGAGACACAGCTTTGTACCACCCAGCATGATGCTCTGTCATGTGGCACTGCCCCAGCCCACACAAGGCATTACCTTCTACTACACACTGAAGTGAGCTGCATTTTTTGATGCTTTTCTCTTTTCTTCTGGAAAGGAGCTAATTAGAGTGGAAAAGGATCTCTATGACTCTCACATGTATGGCTCCTGTACTTCAGAGACTTTTAATTTGTGTTATGCAACTACATACACACACTGTACTTGAAATTATTATAGCACATAACCGAATCAAACAACACCAGCAGCACTAGGTAGTTAAATCACGCTGTGATAAGCAAGGAAAACAATTTTGTGTAGGCATAGCAAAGTCTCCCTTGCACTTCGGTCAAAGTGGCATCTACTGCCAATTATCAGGTTGGTAAAGTACACCCGTTATTTAGGGTAATGGCTTAACTGAGCACAAACTGCATAGCCTTGGGGGGGTAACTAAGTCACTTACACAGTGCAGGGAAGGGGCACCCTGATGGCAGTAACCACACAGGGAGCCCCTGAGAAGGGGAGCAGAAGCAAAGCAAGAAATGTGAGCCTGGGGCAGGGCTGTGGGAGCCACAGAGCTCCCTCAGGGAGCTTTGAGGACAGGAGTCCTCAAAGCATGGAAAAATCTGCTGGAAAAAAGAAAACTCGTTCCATGTCCATGACAAGAAATTAAAGGTTTATGTCACAGCAAGGAAGAGTAGCTGGATATAGTGGGGGAAAAGCCCAGTATAAGGATGCAGATGCACAGGAGGAGGTGACCCAGGAGCTCGTGTCCCCACATCCCCGGCAGGACCAGCTGGACAAAAGCCACCAGGAATGACCTGGGCATGCCCAATCCAACTTCAAGGGAGGAAGATGTTCAGACAGCCTGAAGTCCTTCCAGCCCTATTTTTACAGGATTTCTACTCTTGACTCCAGCTGCCCTGCCATACCTCGCAGGAGGCATCCCGCAGCCGATGCTGCTCTGCAGCAGCCCCCGCAAGAGGCACAGGCTATATTTATTCTGGTACATTGCAGTGGGAAGCTTTAATCTGTGTAATCGCCTCAGAGAAGATTTCATTCAATGAGGGGAAAGCAATTACTGTTTCATTTGCAACCAGTTGCCTTCCCAGGGTCTTCATCCATCAGAGCTGGAGGGTCCTGTCAGCCCCTGCACCTGCCTGGACAGTTTTTGTGAGATAGGTTCATGCCTCTGATAAAAGCAGCTGCAGACATTCAAGGTTTTCAGACCCTGTTCGAAGCAATTTTTCTCCACCCAGCTGCTATTGCTTTTATCTGACAGCATACACCCTGCATGAAGAAAACAACTGGATATAATCCTAGATTAAAGGGATTGTAACACAGAATTAAATACAAGCCATACCCTTGATAGGGCTTGCTGTCGTCATTCACTGAGTGCAGAGCTTGGCTGTTTGGGATGTGGTCAGATGGTGGTGGCATGTCTGATACTCTCTGCAGCTCCTGATTTTCCTAGACAGGCATTTACATTTCCCCACACAGGTGAGAATAAAAAAATAACACTTAAAAATGAAAAAAAAAAACCCACCCCAAACTCCATAACAAAACAGTTTCCATATGATGCTGCATTAAAATCCCATTGAGATTTCACTTCAAAAAATGTGGTCAGATGGTGGTGGCATGTCTGATACTCTCTGCAGCTCCTGATTTTCCTAGACAGGCATTTACATTTCCCCACACAGGTGAGAATAAAAAAATAACACTTAAAAATGAAAAAAAAAAACCCACCCCAAACTCCATAACAAAACAGTTTCCATATGATGCTGCATTAAAATCCCATTGAGATTTCACTTCAAAAACTAGCAACTAAAATTTTCAGCATTTTTGTTGCAGCTGATTCACCTTGGTGCTAGGAAGGTCCATGGTCCCACAACAACCACACCAGGAACCAGAGGAAGGTAACTGAAACACCAAACAGACAAGCACAATGTCCTGAGGAAAGGATATTTGCTGTCTACTGCAGCAAGGACCACAGCAGAGCAATGCAAAAGCCCACCAGGCAATCTTTATGACTTTATCTCACATCAGGAAAGCCACAATATACACGCTTAAAAAAAATAAATAAAAGGGCCTTTTAATCTTCTACTCTTTCCAGCCTGGCAGCCAAAGCAGCTTGACTCAATAAAGAGACTCAAGAGTTGTGAAAACTACATATTAAAGGAGAAAATTTCCAACTGTCTTCCTCTTGTAAATTGTGGCAGCCAGAAAATCCAACCCTAAAATAAAGATGTGCCTGAAGGTAGCAATTTTACAATCAGCAACACAATGATTTATATCACTGGTGTCATCTTTGTTGGGGAAAAGGAAGCCAGGTATTGTGATCATTAGCTTTTTGATACAGATGATATTTTTAAATGAGGAAAAACACATGCATTTTAATCAGGAACTGAAGGAAATTGTCCCCAAATACTAACAAGAATCTGCAGCTCACACCAAGATTTGCTAACACAGGAGACGAATATTAAGCTGAAGGCATCATTGGTGCATCTTGAGCACTGCACAGCCCCAAGTACGTGCATGGGAGCTCACTCACCTTAGAGCATGCGAAGCCACACCCTCCCAAAACACATATCTCATGTCACAGACCCTGAGCAGGCACAACCTGGAAACTGGCCCCACTTCCACTGAAACCTGTGGGTTTCTAGGTGGAAACAGCAAGATCCCATCACTCCCACCCAGAATCCAGCTGTGTGCAGTGCTGGGACTCCCCAGTTCCCACTGACGGTGGGCACAAAGCAGCACAGTTGGGTCCCACTGAGCAATTGCAGCAGCAGCCTCTTGTCCTAAAAGAGAGTGCCAAGACATTGCTGCCTTTTCTCCCCAGAAAAATCCCAGAAGCAAAGCCTGGCCTCGCTAGTGCCTGATCACTAAGTTGCTGCCTATGTCCTGGCAGGCAGATGTGAAGTTGCAGGTGCACGAGGTGGGAAGCTGCTGCTGTTGGAGGGTTGAAAATCAACTAAACTCGACCTTTAATGCAACAACCCAGATTCTCATGCTTCCATTCCCTAGTAGTGTAACCATAATCACATTTGTGGCTAAGAATCAGAAAACTTGTTTTCAGAGACCAAGTTACATGCAGCCTTGCATAAGCCTGGGTGATATGTCAGTAAGGACACCACAGCAGCACAGGCTTTCTGAAGCCCCTGATGGAACAGGCTTTAAGTCAGGATACATTTTAATGACAGAACAGAACTTTCTGCAGGTGACAGCAGCAGCACACCAAACCTTGCTGAATGTTTTCAGAGAAAAACAGCAGAGAAGTCACTGAGAGTGCTCAGCTGGGCTGGAAGGTCCTTTTACAGGAACTCCAAGCCGAACAACAAAACTCTAGTCATAAAAATGTCCAGACCTCAAGACAGAGGAATAAGACAGAGACCAAGTCTAAAAAGCTAATTTCTGCCCCTCCTTCCTCGCCCCCATCAATATTTTATTAGACTAAAGGAAAGGTTCTGTCCATATCGGAGTAAGTTTTGTTGATAAATCCCAGAAATCCCACACAATACGCAAAAAAAAAAAGCCTCTCCAGAGAAAAAGCAGTGTCACCTCCCAGTTCACAGCTTGCACTGACAACCATGTAATCTCACCCTGTGTACAGCAGTTTCAGACTTTCAACAAAGATTCCTCAGCCTGACAAGGATGGGCTGAGGATGTCCAGCAGTCCAGCACTGTGCCATGCCTGTGGGAGTAGACACAGTCATTCCACACCATTCAACTCACGGGTCAGCACTCCTGCCTCCCAGTTCTCAGTCTCTGAGCACTTCCAGCCCTGTGGGTCTGCAATACCTCTATGCTGCTTACCCTCCCATGTTTGCCATTGAAAAGCATCGATAGCACCAGAAGTTGCACTGTTTTCTGAAAACAACTCTAATTAAGTATGAAAGCAAGTCTAATTAAGTATGGTTCTGCTCCATGAATCCCTTGGGAAGACAGAGAAATGCCATCAACCCTCGCGTCCTGCCCTCCTCCTCTTGCCTGGTGTAACCAGCTGAGAGCAGATGAAGCCCTGATCTAAGCTCCAAGATGTGCACCTGCAGCTGTGTTGAGCAACACAGAGGCATGTGCCAAGCAGAAAGCACCATATAGCCAAGGGCTGAAACACCTCCCATCTTCCCCTCCTCAGAGAACGTGAATCTACCAACCATCCTTCTGCCAACAAACCTTCCCCATCTCTGTTTAAATCACACCAGCATCTCAGGCACACCCATACCTCATTTTTGAGGCTTCTGTGGGAAGTTGTGGGTACACAAAGCAGTCAGGATCAGGTCTGGAGCATCCTTGTGGCAGGGCCTTTCCCACAGCCAGGCACCAAACTCTTCCCTGATCTCCTATTTCATCTCTGCCTGACAGCTAGCACAGATCCCAGGTGCTCACCTGGGAGTTCATCCTGCTCTGTGCAATACTGCTATTGACAAAAGCTAACAACAAAACCTCCAGCGAGGCAAAGGGAACCAGAGCATAGCCCCAAAACATTAGACACATAAACACACTGCATTACCTGAAGCTCAACACACGTGGGGCACATTTAAATTTACCTTATGAATGAGTGTGGGTTTATCTGGCGTTTGCTCTAGAGCAATAAAAACACATTCAAAATGATAAATCCCTCTGCAAAGAACCATCACCAGTGGATGCTCACCTTGACCACCTGAGCCAGTGCAAGCAAGTGAAAATACAACTGAATGCCAAGGGATGACATTTTTCATGCCCGAAAAGGGGAACTTTGCTTATGTGCTGTGCTTTCATGGTACTGTGTGCACTCTCAGGAGATACCCATCTACAACCCCTGCTTAGTTAATTATAACCTATTTATTAAACTAAAGGTCGAAAAGCAAGAAGAAGGAACACCACCCAGGAAGGGAACAATGTAGGGATTGCCTAGATTCACTGGGACAAATGATAATTATCATTCTGATCTTGGATTGTGATTGATTAGTTATAAATACACAGCACTAGCAATGTACCAGGGCAAGGAAAGAGCTTTTTTGGAAAGGCACAGGAACAGACCCCAAAAGCAGAGTGCTCACAGCTGTCCAACAGATAATCCTAAGTGCCCATCGCGAATGGGAGATTATATTTTCCTGCTCACACTGGACAGAAGGGCAAATGATATCATTAAAGTCCACATTGCATTTTTTTAAGAGGTACTTCATATTTCTATAAAACAATTAGTATTGACAGAACGGACTATAATACAGCACTCAGCCTGGAAGAGCAATTAACTATCCCAGCAGCTTGCTTATTGGATGCAGATAGGAAGCAAGGAGGTGGCAATTAGAGAGCAGAAAGGCAAGGCAGACACATGGCTTTGGTATAATGAGGTATTGACCCATGAGCCCTGTGTGCAGTTGTCTGATGATATACCACGTACCCTATGCCGAGCACCAGAGCATCCCCAGCACAGTCACTGGCATCTCCCTGCACATGGGCGGGAAAGAGCAAGAGCTCAGCACTGATTTGGGAGCACCTTGTCTGCACAGGCTGTGCTTGGCCTCTCTTCCCCTTGCCTTGGTTTCTTAAATAAGAGTATGGCTATAAGCCAAGCAGAGAGCTCTGGCCACTGATAGCATCGGTGATGGAAAAGTACAACCAATGTGGGATAGTGCCTGGGAAGTTATCTGCAAGATACCATATACCATCCACTACTTTTCCACCAAAGCTCAAGGCAACTGGTTTCAGCACCCTTCTAATTTGCAAATCTCTGAATAATCCTGAAAATTGAAGCCTTGGGGACAGCTGGGGAACCTTGCATACTGTTTCAGCCTCGTGATGTTTAGCTTTAAACATCTTTGGAGAGAAAAGATTTGCATCTCAGTTTAAGGTCCAGTAAAAAAAGACATTAAGTGCCAAAATCTTCAGTGTTTCTCCCTCTGAAACAGAGAGGTACAGTGGATCTGTTCCTAAACAGCTACCCTTGGGTAGCACTGTCCCATCCTTGGGATGTGCTGATCCCTTGCTCTACCTTATTCCCAGCTCCTGGGGGAAGTGTCCTGGCATACTTCGACGGCTCTGATTTGTCTCTTTGCAAGGACATGGAGCAGAAAAAAATGGTGTTTATATGAGCATTTTTCTCCCACCTCTCCTCAGCTCCCATCTTCCCTTTCTCTCCCCTTCTGCCACAGGGGGTTTCCAGCACTGACTGGTGATGCCCCTCCACAGGGCAGCCACAAACACGTGGAAAACATGTCCATGTGAAAACAATGCATTTACACCCACGTGTGTCCTTCTGGCAAACAGCTCACAAGTGGGGCTGGCATAAACGATGGAGTAGGAGAAATAAAGCTCTCTCCTGCTGTGAGGTTTCAAAACAATTCAGCAGGCTTTTCACACTGGGAAAAGCTGGGGCTACGTGTGCAGCAAGGAGCGAATGTGTAGCACCTCCATGTGTGGCTCCAGAGTCAGAAAATTATTCTGCAGCGATGCAAGCATCGCTTCATTCCTGAGATCCCTGAAACAAAGGGAGAAACTGGCCCAGGTTTCACAAGGACACTGCACTCCCCCGGGTGCGGGTGCCAAGGCCCTGTAGGGCAGCAAAAGAGCCAAAAGACGTCAGGCATCGCTGGACCAGAGTGAGTACCAGAATCACTAAGTCATTCTCGCTGGCCAGACCAAACTCTCACAGCACAGTTAATGGCTATTTAAGAAATGGATGTGGATTTGGAGGCAACATTAGTTTCTGAATATCGAGACTGAACAAGCTGGGTAAGGAAAGCAAGGCTGCTGCAGGGTCTGTTGCAAGTGGTTTAGGACACAAGGCCTGCTGGGAAGTGACAGTTTAGCAACCAGACTTTCCAGAAAACAAAGGTACAGAGACCTTGGGGTCAAAACCACAATTCCCACCAGCCAATGTCAAACCTCACCCAGCATTCCTGAGCAGCAGCTTCTCCTGTGCCACCTTCTCTTGATAGCAAACCCAAGAGGAGAGTTGGGAGAACCTCATGGATGCAAGTATGGCATTAATGTTTTGGACAGGTGATCTTAAGGCAGGAATCCTGATGAGCCTTTTGTCACAATCCCTTACACAGGGGACAGCACTCAGACTGGTTTGCCATTGCTATATGTGCCACTTCACTCATTTGAGCAGCAGCACCTACTCCCAGCCTTCAGGCAGCAGGGACCAGCATCCTGTGCACCAGGAGGACACCAAAGAGGGAATAAAGCACCTTCCAAAGAATATCACTAAGTCAAATAATCTCATCAGCTCCAAGGAATCCTGGCCAGGCTCTGAAGTGGCAGCAGCTGAGGACAGACAGTGCCACAAAGCTGCTGCCACACAGACAACAGAGCCATTTAAAAGCAGAGTACTTTTCATTTCTTCTCTTCCCCAAATGCCATTGTCAACCCCAACACACTAGGATGAAAAAGTCTTGTTTTCACAGGAATGTCCCACCAGCAACCACCTGGCTCCATGCAGTGTTAATAACATAAACCAGATCTTGACCTCAGTGAAAAAAATGTGATTTTTTTTGCAGCTAACAAGTTACTGCTTTACCTCACCTCAGCATCCCAGCTTGTATGCAAAAGCAGTGCTGGTTTTCACAGCACAATTAATGCAGCAGCAGGTAACAGCCAGCACACAACTCCTGCCAACATAAATGTGCTGGTTTCATCTTGGGACCTACTTCTCTGCTGATAGAACTCAATATTGCTCCACTAGCATCAACACAGACAAAATACATCACAGATGAGTAAAAACTGACAGCCACAAACCAAAACACCCTGGTCATGCTGAAATAGTTGATAAATCATATTTAGGTACCAAATGAGCTCTAAGGGAAAGCGTAAAGGAAGCCAGCAGGATAAAGAATAAAATTTGGCAGCTGCAATTCTGGTGCCAGAAAGACAGCAGGGCAGGACCACGGCTGGATGGGATTGATTGGAGAGGCAGCTCCGAGGCACTTGGGTCATCCCACGCGACTTTACTACTACGCAGAGCAAGCAGCTCTTCCCCATTCTCTCCTCATGCAGATGATTTTAAGAAGGAAAGAAATCAGGAATCATTACTGTGCCACAACTCTGAAATACTCTTCCTGTGTAGGCAAGAAGCTGCTCCCATCACAAAAAGTCTAATTTCAGCGTGGCATGTGCATGAATGCACAAGGTAAGGACTAAAAATAGAGGTACCCTATTTCCTTGCATCAAGTCAGCAGGTACAGAAACAGCGTAAACAGTGATTCAGCAGCAGCCTGCATGATGCAGGAGGTTGTTCCCTTGCCTCTGCCTTCCAGTTTGTAGCCCTTCCCACCTCGTCTGGGTCCCCAAAGCCCAGAAACTCCCAAGAGCAATGCCCAGATCTGCTTTGCAAAAACAGCCCCACGGGGCCTGGGGAGATCTGTCAGCCATAGGGGACTCACTGGCTGCTCAGCTCCCTTGGGAAGTGGGTGGTGTGGGGTGGCTGCAAATGCTCTTCAGACAAGGTCCAGCACCCAGAAACACAGACATTATAGAGTTTCTCTGTCTACAGCAGTTCTTCTAGAGCAAAATCGACACACTACCACAATTAAATGTTTTTAAACAAAATATCTCTATAATTCATGTTTTTGCTATTTTTTCATTGAGCTTCTGAGCCTTGTATCTACAAATCACAGTCATCCAAGCAGGGTACAAAGAGATTCACAATGTACAACCACAGTGTATGGTTGCAATCTCTGGTGCAAAGTAGTGCTGAGACTCCATAAACACCTCTGATAAATTACACAAGACGACACCAAGGACATTTTTCAAGTCCTGTGAGATTTGCTACATAAACAGCTACGACCTTGTACACATGGTTTCAACAGGGACAAGTTGTTTTTTTGCTGGTTCTCACCCCCAATTTTTTCGTCAATATTTGCTGAGAAGCCAGAAGGAGAAGCAGACACAAGAAAAGGAGAACCAAGAGTAGAAATTTCATTTACATTTTGTAAAACTGTAGCTTCTCTCTTCGAGCAGAAAATAAAAAATATTTCAGTCTTCCCATCGCCCAAGCTCTCTCATTCACCCTTTCAAAGCCAGCTAAGAAAAGAAAACCCTCTCAAGCACTTACTCCATAGCAAGCATCCATATGAGCAATTCTCTTCTCCAGCTCCTGAAGTCCTGAGGCTAACGTGCTTCTTTCTGCTTTAGCAAGCTGTGCTCTTGGCTCCAGGTGCCATCTCTTCCAAAAGCACCAGCATCATGGGGAAAGCCCCCAGTCCTGCTATCCAGTGATGCTAATGCCCAGCTCAGGGCTGTGTCCCTGCTCAGCACTCGTGGCCCATCTGAGACACAGGGCATCCAGCAGAGCTGTCACCAGTCCTAGGTGCTGCTCCTGTGTCCTCCTGTCCTGCAATGAGTTCCTCTGCCTTTCCATGGAAATACCAGCTCTTGGCCAGGACAGGAGCCAGGATTGGCAACTGAGGGCTGGCTGGTCCCATGGGTCACCTGGGGAGGTCTGGCCATAACACCCATGTTGCCCCTGCCTTTGCTGGATTGTTTCTCTCTACTTGCTTTGAGAACATGCCTGTTTTCTAAGATTCTCCCATGAAAGAAGCTGATTTACCCAAAAGCTAACCCTGCTGGCAGGATGCCCAAACCAGGATGCACATTGGTGATGCTGTTCTTAAAAACCTTCTGGGCTTTGCTGGTTTTCTGGTCAAAACACATGAAATCAGTGGTATCACCAGGCAGATGGGAACCCCATGGCCTCAATCCCATACCCCCAGTGGCAGGAGCTCCCCAGGTGGGATGGAGGGGAGACTGTACCTTCACATGTCACCCAGACATGAAGCAAGGACACTAACCCAAAAGAACTGCCTATGCTCTGCATCAGGCACTCTGCACTCCAGCTCACTCACCACTTACATGTTAATACCCCACATAAACAAGGACAAATAATAATTGAGTCATTAAAAATCAGGGGAGCTGTCATTACAGCAGCAAATTTCAGTCATATTTGTATCATTTGAGGGATGATAGTCCTTTGAGAGAGCAAGGGCTACACTTGACAAAAAATGTCATTGAAGGGTTTCCTTGCACAACTGTGACTTACCCCCACACCATTCCTAGCCAGCATAACTGACCACGAACAATTGAAGTGCACAAGGATTTCAGCTTAATCTCAGAATGGATTAAAATCCTTTCTACTCTCACCTTGACATACTCTGAAGTCTGGATGATTTGCATTTTGATGTCTAATTGAAATGAGGGTTGCTGCCTGACAGGCCTTAATCTTCTCAAAAACATAGTTGTTCCTCTCTCCCCAAAGCAAGTATTTATCACAAGTTTCACCTTGAATATAGGTCACAGCACTGCAAAGCAAGTAATCAGAGCTGTAAAAAAAGTAAAAAAAAAAAAAAGAAAAAGGAAGAATCTGTCTAGGTAAAAAAATAAATTCAAAAGGCACATCTGTTCTCCTGAGTCACAGCAAGGAAAGATTATTACCATTAGCATGAGGGTTATACAGCAAATTAAACAACTGCTAAAGAAAAAAAAGAAAAGAAATCACTTATAAGTGTCATCTTTCATCATTAAATTTTAATAGAAAAACTACTGTGATTTGCTTAGTGTGAATATATATGCAATGTAAAGAGACCATCTGACATCATCGAGGCATAACACCATAAGATAAATTGAGATGATTTGCCACACTACTGGAGCGGCTGTAACTCCCTCCCAGACCTGCAGCAACAAACAGCAAACCATCTGCTTCTGGCTGGCCACCGGATCTGCTTCTGGCTGGCCACCGGATCTTATGCCTTTGGCTGACAGGAAAAAAAATCAAAGGCCTTTCTCTCCTTCTGCTTGTGTGGGCTTAAAAGGGGCAGCTGAGCTGCTAGACTAGTTTAAATGCCCATCTAGTCCCCTTTTGGCTGTCCCTGCAAGCCTTAGCCATCACCACAGCACAAACATCTGGAGGCTGAGGTTTGCACCAAGAGTGCTCTAAGCAAGGGCAGCTGGAGCACATGCATATGCATCCCGAGAGAGCCAGTCTGGAGCAGAGCCTTGATCCACGGACTCCCAGCAATGCAAAACCAGGCTCAGCGCTCCAGGCTGCCTTCCTCTCATACAGCAGTAGGGTTTTGAGAGCATTCAAAGGAAAGAGAAAAGTGGAGCAAAAAGGATGAAGATTTTCCTGTCCTGCTTCGGCATTACAGTGCAATTCTCCCTGCTGTGCCGTCCTGAAGGATGGCAGCACCCGTGACAAGCTCAGGAGATGACAGAGGAGTGAGTTGTGGGCAAGCCATGAACTCCCCTGCCCATGGAAACACCAGGCAGCCTGCTGTCCACCTGCCTGAATGCAAACAGGAGGAAAAGCTGCAAGGCTATCGTGCACAGGGTTGTTAAGACCTATATGAAGCCCCACGTGTGTAAATTAAACATCGGCTCCTTTTACCATCAAGTGTGTACAACTTGCAAGCATGAATTATGCAAGACTATTAACTGTTTTATTTTAAGAGGGAGCAGCTGCAGAAGCTGCTTGGAGGACACAGCAAGCTGCAGAAGGGGCAGCCCCTAGGTGCTCAGTGTCTGTGTATGCCTGAGCTACAGCACGACCACTCTCACCAGGTCCAGCCCCAGTGCTCCCAGCGACCTGCATCCTGCACTAAGCAATTAACTCAGCATCTCATAAGCTCTCACAGTCTTCCAGGGCTCTGTGGAGGAAGGAGCAATATTTTCATCACCTTCTTGTTGATGGCAGCTTGAGAAAGGTCTGGCTAATTGTGAGAGCTTGTGAAGCAGCAAGCAGGGAGCTGAGTCTGTAACCTAGCCTAAAGCCAAGCCCAGAGCCAGTGCCCAAACCGCCGAGCTCTGCCTCTGCTTTCACCTTTCACGAGAAACCTGAAACAGCAACCCCCCTCCAAGACCAAGGAGCTCCAGCCCTGTTTCAGTTCAGTGATTTTCTTGTTGCTAACGAACTCCCGCACTCAGCCAAACCCACAGGTAAGGATGCCAACCTCGGGCAGCTGCACAGCCCGTGTCACAAGTGTCACCGTGCTACGGGCAGAGCCCAGCCGCAGGCAGGGGTGCTGGATGCTAGCTGGCAGCACGGAGCACTCACCCATCCTCAGCCTGCAACCTGCAGAGCACCGCAGGCTACCCAACTCAGCTCAGTCCCCAAGCCCTCCCCGAGCAGACACTATGCTTAGCAGATGTGCTAAGGTTGCTGAGGACAAGCTCTGGCCATAAATTACTTATAGGGTGACAAAGCTTTTGATGCAATTTTAGATAAAACATTAGTCTCTGTGGTCAATACACACGCTGTTAGGACTGAGTGGTGAGGCTGTACATAGTGAGGAAGTGTTTTGGAACATAACAGGTGCTGAAAGGGGAGGCACAGATGGGTATTAAGACCAGTTTCATTCATTGTATATATCATGGACTTGGAAGAACAAACATCAAACACTGTGATTACATTTACTGATGATTCAGATTTGTGTGGGCTCCTCAATACACAAGAGGAGGGCAATAAAGTCCTGGACAACTGTGAGCAAGCAAGCACCTCAGGGGATAATTAAATTAATTCAAGCTATGGAAATGTCACACAACCAGGCTAAAACATAAAGCAAATAACATTGAAAAGGACTTTGCACTCAGAGACAACATGAAAAAAAAACCCAGGCTACTGCTTGCCCCCAGTGACCCCCCTGGAGTCCCAGGCACTGTACAAGCACAAAGCCCATGTTGTCACGAGCATCAGGTGAGAACAGGTAGAGGACACACATGCAGCACTAAAAGACACCAATCCCAGTGATACCAGTTGCCTCCAGCCCAACAGACTGTGGCTTTAGAGAGAGGCCATGCCATGTGGGGACCATACAGCAGCTCCTGGGCTACCCTAGCAAAACAAATCCATGCAGAGAATCTCAGACCACAGCACCTGCCTCCCACCTGGCTTACCAACTCCCAGTCCCTATTACCAGCTGCTTCCCAGACTCTTGACCATTGCTACCCATTTGGAAATTGTGTACCTGCCCCTAATTGCCCGAGCAGCCTCACCATACTAACCAGCCCTGCCTGCTGCACGGCAGCTGCCTTAGAGACCTTGAGGCACCTTTTCTGAGCCACTCCACCCAGCAAAGGGATTGCTGGCAGGGCATGACAGTGGACACAGAGTCCCTTCCAGGAGATGAGCCCCAAGAGCACGTCAGAGCAAGACTAGGAAACACAAGAGAGGACACAGGAGAAGTGAGAAGTGGCAGAGCTGCCCAAGGCCCTGAAGGCAAGAAGATGCTAAATTTGATGAGGTTGAGGAAGGGAGCCAAAGGAGGAATAAATAGAGCTAATGAGAAAACAAGGCATGAGCATTCAAAAACCTTTAACACACTGCTAAACAGCAATAAAAAGGCAATTAGAGTTCTGAGATGCATGGAGGGTAATTGCACGCACTATAAATAGGTGATGGGAAGACTGTCCCGCTCAGCAGGATCTGATTCACTTTTGGGGTGACTTCTGTGCAGAGAGGAATATTCCAGTGTGCGACACAAGCTGAGAGAAGAGTTTACAGAGAGATGAGATTACAGGATGAATTTCTATCGCTCACATCCTGCTGCATGAAATATGCAGCAAGGAGGAGCTTCGCCTCAGAAGCTTCAGAGGTTGGAGCTTAAGTAACTCCAAATCAAAGTTCAGCAGCAGTGATGCAACATAGCCTCAGGAAGAAACACCCATTTTATATCAGCCAGTAACACGTATGGCACCGGAGTCCAGGCACTTCAGTGGCTGCCACTACTAATGGAGAAACACCCTAACAGTGCTGCTGTCCAGCACCCACGGAGATCCTGCCCTGCTCAGCTGATAATACTTGCACAAGCATGTGCACTCATAGCAGCATTTAACAGCAAGCAAAACGAGAGTTTTAAAAGTAGAATTCAAATGCCAAATCCACTTCCTCCATCATGCCACCAGCATGCTCCTTCTATTCCCTACCTATGCCTCAGGTAGGCTTGCTCTGTTCCACAGACATGTAAACCCCTCCCTGGGCTAGTGTAACCCTTGAGGGGGTGCCCATGTCTTGGCCATACAGACTCACAGAAGCTGGTGGGAGCAGTCAGCTCACAATTTAAAGAACAGGCTCTCTGATGCCATTTCCTGCCCAGTCTTCCCTCCGTACGCAAGTTAGGCTGGAGCTAGTGCATCAACTGTCACTCTCCCTGCTGGGCACATGGCTCAGGCTGTGGGGGAACATGTCGTGAGAGATGCTGAGGAAGAGGTAGCCCTTGGAGCAGACAAAACCCATGAGACCCCAGCTGAAGGCAGGGGAAGGGTCTTTGCAGTATTGTGAGCAATATCTTGAAGAGCAGAATATACCACTGAAGTCCAGGAGCCCATCAACAAGCAGAAATCATACCAGGCAGAGCCCTAGCCGACGTGAACCACCACTGTATGGTCAACTCAAGTCTTTTGAGGACATCAGTTCTCTCTTGAGACAGCTAGGGGCTACTCCCCACCATCCCTGCGCGGCCCTGGGCCATACCAGGCACAGAGCAAATAGGAGACAGAAACTGAAAACACTCACCTGGGAGTAATCCCTCCTCCCTGCCCCAGCTCCTTCACAGATACCCTTCCAGAGAACAAAAGCTTAGAGACTGAACCATCAAAGGCCTGATAAAGGGAGGGAGCAAAGCTGCCACTTCCCAGCTCCAAACTCTCTCAGCCAAGTCTGGTGCCCTTCCTAGCTCCCTGTTCCTTCCCATCACAGAGCATCGGTATCGATTCATGCTCGGGAGCTGCTCTGCCATCGCGAATGAGCACACACAAAGTCTCTGCAGTCCTAACTCCAGCTAGCTCTTGGCTATGCACCAAAAACCAACCCCGTGCAGCTTAGACAGCTGCACGTCCCCAGATAACAGCAGCAGATGGCTTCTGCCTAGAGGTCTCACGGGCAGAGGGTGGTCTGCAGAGCCAGGGTGGGAGGCACAGTGTTGGTTTTTGCAGCACACACCACTATCAGGTCACACAGCGTCACCCGTGGCTGAAGAAGTGCTGCCTGTGTCCTTCCTTCATCCTTGCACTGTCACCATGCAGGTAGCAAAGCAGCTGGCTCCTGCTGCGTCACCCCATTAGCTTCCTTCCGAGACAGCGATGAGTCTGTCATCTCTGGTTGCAAGAAGAATGGGAGCAGTGTGCTAGGAGGGAGGGGAGATCTAGGGGTGGAGGCAATAAAAGCAAACTCAGCACGTGCAACTTGCAAAGCATTTGTGCCCTCTCACCAAATCAGGAGAGGGTATGTCATCTCAGAGGAGAACTGCCTTTTGGTTGATGATCTGCTTGTGTGATGCCCTCATCACCTCCCAGCTGCCTAAACGCTCTGCTGCTGAGGTGTGGGAGCAGCTCGCTCCCTTCAAAAGCACACCAGGCAAAGTGAAACCCCTCCCCTTAAAAAAGCTATAGCCCCTTGCAGTAGCAACAGCAGCCCAACAGAACTTCTGAACACCTTCACCTAATTGCTTCCAAATCATCCCTTGCACAGCCATCGGCACCAGCCACATGACAAGGCTGGCCAGAGTGAACCCAGAAACCTCCTCTGAGAATATTTGCAGTATTTTGGTTTACGTGGCCAACAAGGCTTCCTGAAGTGTCTCCTTGGGATAAGAGTTTGTGTCCGAGCAAAGTACCAGCTGGAAATGAGATGGGTGCCTTCATCTTCAGCTAACATCACACCTCACTCCAGTGAGCATAGTGCTGAATTCAGGAGCATTGGTTTATTTTTCCTTTGATAGGCAAATATCAATCCAAGCCCCTTTATCTCACCAGGGTATCACCAGCCAAGTAGCTTTTCCCCTCCTATTCCCAGATGGAGCTTGTATGTCAGCTGTGACCCTCCAGGCTCCAAAACGACCCTCATGCATACTCATCTGCATCACTATCAACAAAGGCAAATAGCTGTCCCTCTCCTAGGGGCTCCAAGGAAAGCAAAGGACTGCTTCCCTGTGACGTGGAGGCGTGGAGCACTGTGGGCTGTGGCCACATGTTGGGGTGCATAAGATGGTAAAATCCTGCATCCCAACACACAGCCTTCTGTACC
Source organism: Acanthisitta chloris (assembly GCF_000695815.1). Lineage (NCBI taxonomy): Eukaryota > Metazoa > Chordata > Aves > Passeriformes > Acanthisittidae > Acanthisitta > Acanthisitta chloris. The sequence goes on along the minus strand of NW_008693788.1, from coordinate 7,495 downwards.
TCAGGGCAACATCAGCTTAGCATCATCTGGCCTGGTAACATAATAAATTCCCCAGGGAAGGGAGAATCGCATCCTACAGGAGTCAGCATGCACTGCACACCTCATTGATTGCAAACACACATGGCAACTAATAGACATCAGAGGCTGCTACAACCTTACAGAAACTGCAAACCCCCAGCACCATCCTCTCAGCTCAGTGGGTGCTCAGGATCAAATTCAAACGCTAGAGCAGACACCACTGATGCTCTTCACAAGGCAATGTGTGAGACTGTTTCAACAAGACATTTCTTGACAAACAGCTTCTTCTATCAGCAGTTCCTCATGGTGTGAGCCTGGAAAACAGCCTGTCCTCCCTATTACTTTCTTCTCATGTACCAGACAGGCAATTGGGAGACAAACTAAACTCTTCAATCCCCACTCTGAGGGACCAAGCTGAGCCTGTACATGCTACAGGATGCTCTGGATGTGTTAAAAAACCCTGACACCTAGGGACTAGGAAACACATGGCTAAATCTAGATTTCATTAAGTTTCTTCATCAAATACTAACATGGGCAGATGCCCACAACGGTCACTATATACCTGACACTACTAAAAGTTCAAGGTCCCAACCTTACTGTGAGGTAGACAGACAGGTTTTGAACTGTGACAACTACAAACACGGCATCGCTTACCCCAAGCTGAATAAATATTTGCATGACATTTTGACTCAGGTGTTTAAATTCTAGAAAACGTCTGACTTTATCAGCCTGAATCACAGACAAACAATACCAAATATTATCACTAAAAGCACCTTTTCAAACAACAGTTTCAAAAGGTTAACATCAAACATTCAGCAACTGCACTTATGAATAAAGCTTAGCCACTTCAGAGCAAAACCCAGTTGAAACATCCCAAATATCCTGTACCCACAAATAGCTTCTTCCTAAGCAAATGCCAGGTTAGGATGCTCTGTGTATTTTTGTCAGTACCTACAAGGTAACGACACAGGGCAGCTCCCCAGGAACCTGCCATCTCTTGCATCTCCCCTCTCCCACCCTCATGAAGACACAGCTGGACTCTGCTGCTGGACCTCAGTGACCATGCTACAAGAAGGGTGACCCACTGGGAGCTGGTGGTGCCACCCACATGAGGAGTGGCCAAGACGAGGAGACAACTCTGCTTGTCCTGCCGTGCCTGTACCATGCTCTGTAAGAGCTGGGGAGTGAGGTGGCACCTTCCCTTGGACCTCACCCTGCTCTGTTTCCAGGAAGGGAAGACCTTTGAGGAGCCACCCATCTTCCTGGGTGACAAATGGAGAGGACCTGCTCACCACAAGGGAAGGTCTCCTTATCTGCTGTTCTAAGAGAACTCTGTTTTAATTAGCCCTAGCTTTTTAGAGACACACTAAAATCTATGTGGCTCCTAGAGATCACTTTTTGGGTGAAACCCTGGTGCTGCTGAAGCCACTAGCTGAATTCACATCAACACCATGCAGGCGAAAGCTTTATTGATCATACTATATTGATTGGTCTTACATACTGATCAAGTTTACATAATTAAATAGAAATAGGATGTTTACCTTGTACCACCCTGAACTAAAGCACTGTAAGTAGCTCTGAGGGGTTTGTATACATACACCGCTAGCACCAGGGTTGTGATGGCCAAACTCCTACTGCTAAACCACACTAAAATCAAATTAAATACTTCTCCAGCTAACAAAACTTGCATAGCACAAAAATGCCTTGCTGACTGCTCCCCCACTTAGGTGAACGGAGAACAAGTGACTCACTATTCAGCAGAAGGAATTACAAGTTGTGCAAAAGGCAAAGTGCTTCGGGGAGAGTGTCTAGACTATGCGAAGCAAGGCCATAAATAATACCTTTTGAAAACGACGGGCTTCAGCAGGGCTTGGAGCTGCACGATCTGATAAGTCTTCACCACTCTTCGTTCACATCTCTGGCCCAAGCAGTGCCACCCACAATAATTGAAATGTCAGGCTATGGATCAGGAACTGCAAAGTTTTACAACAGCCAAAGACCAAGCTCACAGACTATTTAATTACCTGCTTCACAATCTAATAAGTTGTGAGTATATAAATAGCCAAAGTATGACAAATATTTAATATCTCCTAGAATGAAATTAAGATAAGGCACTGGCAAAATAAATGATAAGAGTTTTAACTGAAAATAACCATTTTCTGCAGATTCCAGACAATTTGAGCACAATAATCACATTCTGCACTCCACAGTGCTAAGGAGCATGGCATCTCAGATGTGCCAGACATTCCTCCCCACGGTGATGCTCTGCAAGCAAGCTCACCTTCACTTCAGGGTTGGCACAGAGCTGACCCAGGGGCAGCCCCAGTTGAGAGCCCAACTACATACAGCTCTCATCTGATGGTGGCAGTGGCCTGTGCCCACACTGAGCCAGCTAAGTGGTGAAGCCATGCCCTAAGTACTCTTCCAGGTTTTTATAGGCATAGCTCTAATAATTATCTTGCAAGTTTTGCTGCAACTACAGAGCTGTGCAGGGGGTCCAGCTCATGCTTGAGACCTGCCTGGACCTTGCAGGTCCTTCTTAAACAGCACTAGAGAGCAACTGAAGAATGAACAGAAAACAAGCAGAGCATCATCTTTACCTCTCCTCCCCTGCAGAGCTGAGAAAACCACACCTCCAAGGGTATCTTGGGGCTGGCAGAGCAGAATCTGACCATAAAATCACATTTAGCAGCAGAAAGCTGCTAAAACAACTCCCAACACCACCTGAGTCATGCTCTGTCCCAGAAGAACAGCATGTTGGTGGTTTTAAGAGTGAACTTGTGTAAATGGGGCATGAAAGTAAACCAGTCCATGATAAGGATGAAGGCTGCACTAGCACTACTGTGTTCCTAACTGTTGTTGCATCTGTGTGCATGCTGAAATGGCAGAAATTTGATATTTTAAGATGCATCATAACCAATTCAACAGTTTCTGACCCCTCACACCTGTTCTGCATTAAGCACTGTGCTTAAATCAATCACCATTCTGCAAAGCACAAGCTTAAGCGCTTTGCTGAATTTGACTGAGAATTTGGCTAATGCACCTGACGTCATCCCAGAGGCTTACACAGGGACCCAAATCACAAGCCACTTCTCCCAGGAGTAGCTCTGGTAATCTGCAACTAAGCTGGAACTTTTTTCATCCCACATTTATCCTGCTGGGAACTGACACTCTCCTGCCTGCTGCCTACCTGCTCCCTCATTCTGCATGGAGGAAAATGGGCAATGGCAACCAGGACTACGGTGATGACTGACCTACTGTATTCTCCACATTTATCTCCTAACAAGTTTTTCCTGCTGCCCTTTTCCCAGTGAGTCTTTTCATGGGGCTGGTGATAATCTGGAGAAGATCTCTCAGTTTATTTTATTTTGAATGAGCAAACTCCAATTTGTGGGTCGCGCTGTGCCTGTTGGCTGCTGTTCTGTGGGAGTATTTAGCAAGAGGTACAGCCCACATCCAAGAGTGCTTGGTCTGCATCACTACAGCCATACACCTTGTCCAACATCCCTGGGCTGCCAGCTGAGCTGTCCTCCCAAAGGTTTCAGACAGTTGGGATCAAGTGGGAAGAGGCAGCAAGCACAGCTGGTTGTCTCAACTCTACTTCCAACAAGTCAGCATGAGCTAGAGAAAAGACTAAATACATCCTGGGCAAGCAATTACCAAACTAAGTACCATCTGTGGTAATAAAACACATTGTTCTGAGAGCAACGGAGCTGGCAAAGCCACTTTCCTCCTGAGCTGCATTGTGAGGCTGAGGCCTTCAGTGTCCGACAATATTGTAAGCTCTGACTGGAGCTTTTCCTCAACATTCAGTTAAGTCTCCTGCTCAGATTCCTCAGTGTCTAGTAAGGGCTGCCCACACACTGCCACCTTCCTCTCTCCTGGGGTAGGAGATAAAAATGGATCTCCCTATTTTCACCAAGCTTTTCAGGGATGAGTATCTTGCAGACCACTGTCTGCCTGTTAAATGAGCCTGGAATTCAGTGGTGGCTTAAAAAAGAAACCTAAGTGGGAAGTAAAACAGCACAGGCAGGTATCTAATAAGTCTTTTTTCTTTTCCCTTAGGAAACAGTGCTAGTGAGATGTAAATAAAAGAACTTTCAGGTAGACATCACAGATGCATAGTTACTCAAGTGAAGCCTTACCACATAAACATCAATATAAACCTGAAGCAGAGATATAGATTTGAACACAGCGATCTAAACCCCATTTTTGACTCTGTTTCTGAAATTTCTGTGGTGTCAGGATCAGAAAAATACCGGCTCTGAGTGGCATGTGCTTAAAGTCATCTGAAAATCTGAAAGAAACTGGGTTGCTGTTGTAAACAAACAACACTGTCATGCCCACGTGCAGTATATACCCAGCCACTCTGTCCATTCACGCTTTTCTACTGCTCTCTTCGCTCTCATATACATTACAATTCATCAAACAGCATGTAATTACCTCTCTGTTGCAACAGTACCCTAACTACATGCTTCCCTTTATTCCAAGGTGGTTCACGAGTGCAGCAAAACATCAGGCTGCATTTTCCAGCTCCTGAGCACTGCACACAGCCGTGGCTACATAACCAGTACCCGCGGTGCCTGTGTGTTTACACCGCCGAAACACGCAGCCCCTGGTGCTCCGGGTACCAGCCAGCTCTGATACAGCAGCTCTGCAGGATCAGGGAGGGAGGATTACACGCCTCAGGGGAGGTACCACAGGGATCTTCAGCCCAGGCAAGAACTCAGTGCTGCGACCACAACAAAATCAATTGTTTTCTTATCTGAGATAATTGCAAAGAAGAAGCTCGAGAAGCAGCCTGGGCTCCGGGAGCCTGGCAGGGGCTGCCTGCAGCACAGCCCATCTCAGCTGTAGTCCTCCTGCGGGAGTGGGCTGGCTATTATCAGGTATCCCATCCAGGAAACCACTCTGCAGGGTGACAGCCTCAGTGTCCTACCTGCAAAGCCATAGTCCACCTGCCTGGGCTGTCCTTGAGGGTGGCAGCACCCCTTGTGCTACAGGGGAGAGCCGTTGGCCAGCTGAAGCCAGACCTCACCCTTCTCCTTCCAGCACCAGGCAGGACCTGCTGAGCAGGGCTGGGAACAGTTCCCTCACTGCTTCAGCCCTGACAAAACACCTCTGTGGTGGCTGCTTGGCAAGTGCCATCTCTGATGTGGGTGTGGGGTCTGAGCAGCCCAACATGAAGCCTGGCTGGTCCCCTCACCTTGGCAGAGCCCCAGTGGGGCACCCAGATGTCCTGTCTGTGGGCAGCAACTGCAGTGGGCACATCAGCAGGGAAAGACCCTCACATCTCCAGGGTGCCCACACATGCAGTGGATCAAGCAGTTCCCTCCACAGCCTCTCCATTCAGCACCCCCAGGAGCGGAGGGAGTGCAGCTCTGCACACCAGCCTGGGGACTGCAAATGGCAATGCTTGGGGGTCTTCTGCTCCCCATTTCTCCCAGGAGGAAACACTTCTCTGGCAAACAGCAGACTGTGAGGGTGGAGAGGCAAATAGCACATGGAAAAGGAAGCAGTTTGTCCCTCCTCTGCTGATGAGCAAACTGAGACAGCAGCTCCCATTAGAGCAGGGCCAAACTCCGAGTTTCTCCCACGTTTCCCCTAAGAAGCTAAATACATTTGCACCACTCTGGTGAGTCTTGAGCACTCAGTATTTCTGTCACTACCAAAGGCCCAACCAATACACTGTGACAGACACTGTGACAACACCTTCACCCTCTAGTCCCTCTCCAGCCAGAGAAGGAAGCCTTTCCCAAAGGGATGCATGAGGAAAGCGAAGGAACGTATCAAGCTCAGCAACTAAATCCATCCAGGCTCTGGCAGTTCTTTAATTGACTTCAATATGAGTCTTGGCTAAGGAAAAAGGGCAAGGATTTACTCCCAGCATGGCAGCTGAATATAGGGACATATAAAAGACAAAAACCCCAGAATGAATTTGCCTTTTAATGGGCGAATTCAATTTGACATGTGCTGTTACGCTAAATTTAGCTTTCTCAAATCCATCTCACTGCTGAGTTTGTGGGGAGATGGTTAGACCCTGAGACACACCTGTTTTAGCTATCTGTATGAATAAGGCAGATGTGTTTCCCTACTTATTTCATGGAGAATGGATGGTTTCCTCCCAAGATCGTGTGTAACTTCAACATTCCACTGAGTTTTGATGCCAGTTCATAATTTTTGCCATTACTCCTCATTTCTCTGTTTTGCCTGCATTTTATTTCTCCTCTTTTCTCCTCCCCCCCCACCCCCCGTCCCTTCACAGTGCACTATTTTGATTTCAGGGACTATGAATTGTTCTTCCCAGCCTCTCCGCACTATTTTGATTTCAGGGACTATGAAGAATCCCAGCCTCTCTTCTCTGGACCGCAAGATACCGTTTACTCCTTCGGATACACTACTTGTCAGTATCAGTTCAATTTCATGTGAGAAACAGTTGCAGGGCTTGTTTGCTTGGTAACATTTCTGCAAAACTAACAGTTACTTGTATGCCATCATCTTTTTCTAATGTGAAGAAGTAGCGCTGGAAACAAAAGCCAAGAGGACTGAAAAATCCACAATCAAAAAAAAATAAAAAAAAATAAAAGGATCTCCAAACCTAGCTATAATTTCAGCTATGTGCTCTACTCAGCAAACAAAAGCAGATCACTCAACCCTCCAGCAACAGCAGATTGTCCTATATTGCCTTTAAACTACATGATACAGTACGGATACACTTTCCTACCTCCGTATGTTGCAATGACTAATAATAGTCCTGTGGTGTAGCAGATCTGAATGTCGTTTGCATCAATACATCCAGGAGTCTGCCTGAATTGTAAAGGTCATTTGTGAACACAGAACAAGATCAAGGCTAAAACTGCAGGCTGAGAAACTCAACTGAAAATGGTGCAAAAAGATTGGTCAGCTGTTCCAGAGAGCTACATCTCATCACAGACCTGACTCTGGCTGCCACACGGAAAAAGTTGACTGCATCTGACTGAAAGACGCCTGTGTCCACATTCCAGAGAAACTTAATTTCTGCCCTGGCTCATGAGTTTGTGCCTTAGAGGGGAAACAAGCTCCAGGATGGCTCCTCGGGCTGGGGAGCCCAGGTGAAGTGCTCCTGCCCTGGAGCAGCACACAGCCCTGCCGCGGTGACACACTTGGAGAGGAAGCGTCAGGATTGTGGCAGCGACTTCAGCGCAAACCTCTGCTGCCACATTTTGCCAGGAAGACGGTGTTAGGGAGCACACCACACAGAAACACTTGGAAGAAGTTGAAATGGGACTCGGCAACTCCCCAAGTCAGTGCCGGCACTCCCAGTTAAGCAAACTTTGCAGTGAGCATGGAGTTGCAGAGTCCCTTTGCAGGAGGCAACGGCACACACCTGGTGTTTTCCAGCAACACAACCCACTCCTCTCCTTTTGACAACCTTTAGATGGCCAACGTCCCAAACTTCCCGAATCCCGACGTTGCGTAACTAGGAGCGATGACATAT
>NW_008693787.1:0-6660 GCF_000695815.1 Acanthisitta chloris | reverse complement strand
AGAATTATGATCTATATTGCTCTCCTACACGGTGCTACAGAAACATACTAAAAGTTAATATTTTTCTTTTAGGAAACTGATTTCCTTTGTCTTCATGAAGATAAGTATGCTTTTGAAAATGAAGATAACACATTATATGATCACAACAAAGAAAGTGAATATTCATCATCTGATGCAGACCCAAATCTGCATGAAAGTGAACTCCTAAAATATACAAGAGACTCCATACAGAATAAAGAAAGAACTGAATCAATTTCTGAAAATGATTCTGAGGAATCACACACTCAGGAACCTGCAAACAAAAAGTTGGTTGGAAAAGATGACACTGACGAGCCACAAGTGCAAGACAGTCTCCCACTAGAACCCACTGAAGGCCAGTCCAGTTGGATTTCAGGATGGTTCAGCACAGAGAGTCAAAAGTATGAAGAGCCCTTAAAAGTCATTACTGAATCTTTAGAAGAAAATACATACAGAGGCCGAAAAATAGTGGTAACTGCTGAAAATGACTTAGAGGAGACAAATGATAAGGAGGAACAAGAACCCCCAGCAACTGGTTGGTTTCAAGGTGGACTGACAAACTTTCTGTATTTTGGTGAAGAGAATGAGGATGTTAATTTGGCATCAGAACAAAATGATCCACAAGACCATGATGTTTCTGGTGTGCCTGGGCATTCCAATACTGAACAAGAAACAGCAGCCACAGAGTTACTGTCAGAAGAAGAAAAAAGTGAAAGCCAAGAATCCAAATCAAATTGGTTTAATTTGGGTTTAAGTGATGTTCTTAGTTTTGGCCATGCTGAGACAGATACAATTGCTACAGAGGACCAGCAAAGCAGAGAAATGAAGGATGAAGCAAGTAAGAATGAGGAAGAGCAGACTTCAGACCAGAAAGAATCACATATGGACAAAGACTCGAAGGAGACATTTAAAGCAGTGACAGATGAAGACGAAGAGAATTATGCACAAGAAATAGTAGGTTCAAACAGTAATGGGCCAAATCCTGAGGAGATACCAGCAAATGTACATACTCTTAATGACACCAAAAGCACCTCAAATAGCACAGAATCATCTCCTGATATACTAACATGTGATAAAGAGAAGCCACTTGAACCTTACAGTTCAGAAGAAGACTTGATATCAGAAAGCCAACTGCTGAAAAACACTGAAGCTGACAAGATGAATCAGGAGTCAGAAAGCAGACATGGCCAGTCAGGTTGGTATACAAATATCTATAATAGTTTTTTTAATTATAATATGGGCACATGTGATAATCAACAGGGATATGAATCAATTGCATCAGATCACATTTCTTCTTGTCCTAGCCCACCTCAGAATTGTGATCCCTCAGGCACAAAAAGTACAGAAGAAAATCCTGGCATATATGAAGGACAGAGCCATTTCTTCTCTTTTAGTCCTTTTGCAGACATACTGAAGTTTTGGAGTTCAACAGCCAAAGAAGAGCAAGTGCAGAGCTATGGGGAACTGCTGGGACCTGCAGAAAATGATCTGGGCATCAAGAACACCCAGTGTGACAGTGAACCATGTCTTAGTCAGGAAGCATCTGAGAGACAAACCAGTCTAAGGCTGTGATACAGAACAAAATTCAACATGCAAAAGCCATTTCAAAATGGATAATGATGTAAAAGAGAAGATTCACAAACCAGAAAATAAACATAACCCACTGGGTTTTTGTGAAAACAACATCAAAGATTTCAGTCAGGGTATTTTTAATTAACAGAATCAGAAATCTGAGGAGTCCCAAGAACTAACTCCAGACCAACCTTTCTCTCCTCATCCCTCACCTAATGGCTTTGGTTTAACAGGTACCAAAACTTCCAAAGAAACTGGCCACTTGGAGGATGTATGGAGTTTCAGAATGGAAGGTAAAAACTGCATGCTGAGAAGAACTAAACTTCCATAATAAAAAAAGGCCTTTGTAAGCCTTGATAAAATACCACAGGGAAAAGAAACTGAAGGCACTTCAAATCAGAAGGTTAAACACAATGAATCAGGTGACAGTAATCTGGATCCCTCCAAACAGAATCATCTTTCTCCTCAGCTGGCAGTGCAAAATAACAAACAGGGCAGTGGAAGAAAAAAGCTTCAACAAAATCTACCAGACTAGTAGAAGACTGGACAACCCTTGATGCACTTGCTGATAGCTTGTCAGAGAGAAACCACCAGCTGAAGAAATTCCTATTAAGCATGCAATGTCATTAGAAGGTGAAGCAGAAGCAACACAGGAGGATTCATATTCCCAATATGAGCTGCTTGGAATGGACAGTCTTATTCCAGATCTTAGAAAGAAATATAAAAATCACCTGTGGTATAGTAAAAGAAAATACTATTCCGTATCCTCAGCTTTAGGCCCATCAATTCAAAGCACCACGACAGTGCAAGATACAAAAGCATAGAAAATGCATCAGAGTTCTGGAAGGCATCATCAAACACTGCTTCAAAAGGCACAGTAATACCAAATTCTTCAGCTGAATTCAAGGTCAAAAAAATATTTACCAAGAAAATTTACTGAAAATAAAAGCAGCAGTCATGTGCTATTAGCCTGACCAAATGTGAACTTTTACCCTAGAAGCCCTCTAAAAGAGAAGACATATTTAAAGAAAAAGAAAATAAAAGACAGTGTCTCCCAAACCCCTCAGACTAGAAGGGCAGAGTGCTATTAAAAAAAACCACATTAATTAAATCTCAGCAACCTGGGATTGCTCATACACTTGGCTGATAAGAGCATATGTTGAAAAAGAAGATACTGTTGTAACCAAAAGGATGGATAATACTGAAAAAAATTAATTTCTGCTACTAAAACTAGATAGGAGGGGAAAAGAAAAAGAGTCTCAAAACCAAAGTCCCGAAATATAAATAATAACAATTATATTCTAACAGAAAGGTTTCAGTAGTGTTTTTACCAGACCATCAGCATTCTTTGCAAATATATTTAGTAAAACTAACAATTAAGCCTGTCAAAAAGAGTCTAAGCATATACTGTTTTGTCCAAAAACCCAAATGAAAATAGAAGTGACACCAGGACTAGTATATTTAAATACTGTGCAGAAGAATGAGATGGAGTTAAGAGAAGAGAAATCTGAACAAGAAAAGATATAACGAAATGTGGAGAAGGTGCTGACAATGATGAAATCAATATAGAAATCATGCAAGAAAAAACTGGGAAAGAACAGCTTGGAAAAAATACTGGAAAACAAGGAAATTGACAAAATCATAGTAGGGCAGGCAGAGTTCATGTCCCACAAAGCAAGCAAAACCAGGCAAACATTGCACGATAAACAGATTTACCAAACCCACTGATTACATTCCCACAATTTTATTGAAAGTTAAAACATGGTGTTAAGCAACTCTTAGAATATCTCTGTGAAGGAAGCAAACTGATGCAGCTGCACCAGCAATTTGAAAAGATTCATCATGAAATCACAGCTTACTCAACTAAAGACAGTGACACGTGGAGGGAACGAGTGATTGTGTCTGCACAAAAGGGGCATAATTTTGACACTGGGCAGGAAAAATGTACAGAAAAAAAGGAATGTTCTTCTAGAGCTGCCAGACCTTTTGTCTGCTATAACAATTAAGTGTGCTGCCCAAACTGCAGCTAAAGTTACTAGACTAATGCTTCACTAACAGTGATTTAGCAAGAACAAAATATCCTTTGTTTGCAGATAAAAATACAACAGATACAACACTCTCTCCTTCTGGTGATTAAAAATGAAGAGGCAGCAAGCCTAACTCACAGTACTTAATGACTGATTTATGGTATTTTGAGGATCTGGTAATAAGGTTGAGTTAAAACAGTGGTAACAGTTTAAGAGCCAATCACTCATCTTGAATTTTGACTATTGGATGATTTGTGATGTGCATCTTTGGCCAGTAATGTCTTGAAGCATAGAATTAAACAATTTGTAAATTTATCTTTTAAGCAAGGTGTGGGTTTTTTGGAAGAGGCATTTTATTGGCTTCGGGCAATTTACTCCAAGTCACCAACACTGAGGCAGCCAAGTGCCTTCAGTTATACTTCTGCATGAACATGCCTCTGGTTTCTTGTATTTTGCAGGAAGCTTGTTATCTTGTGGGAAGCTGTTAATCTTTAATCCTACATGGTATTTTTAATTGTTCTTCTAAAACTTACCCCTCTTGTATTTGGGTATGAGAAAGAGATCTGCTAATCCTGGCCAGGGAATCTATAGGCTAACTATCAAAACCAATCACATTTTTTTCTGGACATTGATTTTAACTACTTTACTACAGCACAAGTTTTGCTTAAAGCTCTCTCCTCCAGACTCTGAGATTATTATTTGAGTCGTATCTCTTAAATCATAAATCTGTAGCACATATATTCTAACGTGGTACTCTACTACTTGGCTTTAAGTTGAGGAAAATAAAAATACCTAAATCTTTGTAGTGGTTAGTATCTTAGAGGAGTCTGTGTGTGGCAGCTGAATCCTCTGAAAATCACCATGATTTCCCTTTACAATTATTTGCAGGAGTAGGCAGAAGAAAGCTACTAGAAGAAACAGCAAAGAAGGAACATGAAATTAATATAGCTGTAGACAATGAAAGCAGCAGTGACCAAGATTCAAAAGCAACAGCGACTGCTTCAGGAAATTCTGAAGAAAAAATGGACAGTTCAGTAGCTGACTCTCCATTTGATGTCAAAAAGCCTTTCTCAGATGCCATCCAGAACTATGTTCCAAGTAATGGTAAGTGTTAAGCTAGTTAAGGAAAATAAATTTGCAATATTAAACAAAACAAAAAACAAAATCAACAGCTGGAATTATGTGAAGCTGACAACTGTAATGCAAAACCTGTTTTTTTTTCCCCTTATGATCAAACCAGAAGGAAACTGGATAGATCAGATACTTCTGTGCCTGAATGCTCTTCAGATTGGGCAAGTGATAAAATCTGTATCGTCAGCAATGATGAGCATTATCGTAATGGTAAGAATTCTTTATGTGATACAGCACTGACATTACTGCAACATTCAGCCAGTTATGTGTTCATTAACGAAGCACAAAAAAGAAAGCAAAACTCCTCTTAAGTAAACTCTCTGCAGTTCCTTTGCTTCTGGGGTTATCTGGCGCCCAGTGAGACAGAGAGAGCACAAAATGTCAGGTCAGCTGCTGCTCATCTGCCTCTGTTATTTGCACTGCAGAATCTGACGGACTTAGGGTGTGGAGTTTTGGGTTTTTTTCCAGAATAGCCAAGAAACACCTCAGTGGTCGTAACACCAGCCTTTGGGGTATTATTTTAATTATTTTTGTTTGTTTGGTGGTGGTGGTTTATTAAATTAAATTAATAGCTCCCTCTAGTTCCCATGACAGTACTGATTAAATTTGCTTGGACTTAAAAGTTTGGGTTAGGATGAGTAAAATAACCAGAACACTTCCATTGTTTTTAAAAAATAATTTCAAAGCCTTGATTCCCAAATATTCCCATAGTTCCTAATTGTATTAGAAATACTTTTCTAAGCAAATGTATAAAATACAAAATAGGGTTGTTATTATTGACATGGGGATACCTTAAATATCAAAATGTAGGGCAGAGTGAAAGTGAACCTTAATGGACATAACTGCACAAGAAACAATGCTGCTAGAGGAATGTGAGAAAAGGTAGATGATGTTGTACTATTTCCTCTAAACAGAAGAATAGCTTTGGTACTTCAGTTTAACTTTGTTTAGATTAGATAATTTAATCTTAAGAACGACATAAATGTTTGATTTCCAGTGTAATTGTATAGAATATGGTTTAATTGCAACCTAGGATGATGAGAACTGAAGAGCTTTGCTTTTTAAACTCATGACCCAGACTGCATTTCAGTGCTTGCTGATGGTTTACTGCTGTGGCCAAACTCTCTCTTGTATTGGCTGATACAGCTAAAAAAGCCGTATCTGCCTTCTGCCTATCCCTGTCCCTTAGGTGGTGACAGCTCCACCTTGCACTGTGAGAGTTGAGTTAGTACACATTAAATAAATAACTGTAGTTAAAAGTGAAATATAATACAAAAATAGTCATAGAATCATAGAATTTTAGGGGGTTGGAATAGACCTTACAGATCATCTAGCCCCAAGCCCCTGCCCTGGGCAGAGACACCTCCCACCAGACCAGGATGCTCAAGGCTTTATCCAACCTGGCTTTGAACACTGCCAGGGCTGGGGCATACATTACTTCCCTGGGTAACCTGTTCCAGTGCCTCACCACCTTCACAGGAAAAACCTTCTCTTAGTATCTATCCTAAATTTCCCCTCTTTCCATTTGTACACATTGCCCCTTGTCCTGTCTCTGCAGCTTCTAACGAAGAGTTCCTTTCCGGCTTCCCTGTAGCCCCTTCAGATCCTGGAAGGGTGTTGCGAGGTCTGCACACAACTTCTCCAGGCTGAACAGCCCCAACTTCCTCAGCCTGGCTTCACAGGGGTCCTCTTAGCAACTTCGTGGCCTCCTCTGGGCTTGCTCCAACAGTTCCACGTCCTTCTTACGCCGAGGGCAGCACAAGTCAGTCTCAGTTCTTCCCTTACCTTTGCGTATCAGCAGCCTCAGTAGCAGCAGCTTTTAGCACACGCTTGGCGGAGCAGCAGCTCTGCCCTGCCCGGCGGTGCCGCCGGCGCTCGCAGCCCTTGCGCAACACGTCGGGGACACCTGTTG
>NW_008693786.1:0-5517 GCF_000695815.1 Acanthisitta chloris | reverse complement strand
GGTCACCTACCTAGATTTCAGGAAGGCTCTTGACATGGTCCCACATGACATCCTTATCTCCAAACTCAACAGACAAGAGTTTGAAGGGTAGATATGTGGATGGATGGATGGAAGGATGAATGGATGGATGGATGGATACATGGATGATGGGAGATGGATTGATGGATGGGTGGGTGGATGGATATGTGGATGAATGGGAGATAGTTGGGTGGATTGATGGGTGGATGGATTGATGGTTGGATGGGAGATGGACTGATGGGTGGATGAATGGATACGTGGATGGATATGTGGATGGATGGATGGAAGGATGAATGGATGGATGGATGGATACATGGATGATGGGAGATGGATTGATGGATGGGTGGATGGATGGATATGTGGATGAATGGGGAATGGTTGGGTGGATTGATGGTTGGATGGATTGATGGGTGGATGGGAGATGGACTGATGGGTGGATGGATGGATACGTGGATGGATATGTGGATGGACAGGTGGATGGATGGATGGATGGATGGATGGATGGAGAGCTGCTAGTGATAAGCCTTGGAAAGCCCAAGTCTGCATGTTTCAGCCCAAGCCCACAGTTACAACACCGTTGTGCTCTGCCTCAGCTCAGGACTAAACCCATCCCCTTCTCGGGTCCCACCAAGCCCTGAGAGCACCAAGAGACCTCAGGAGTCCTGACCAGGTCTTCAGAGCCTCCCTCTGCCCATGTGCCCCTGAGCCCTATCTAAGCTCTCTGCCCAGCAGCACCAGCCTCCAGCTGCTGGGCTGACCTCTTGGTTCAGACCTGCCTCGGCCCCAGGACTTGGACTCCTGGTTGAACCTGATCACCACCTCTGGGTCAGATCCAGTGGGACTGGGGGGAGGTCCCTGCTGTCTTACCTGTCTTCTTCCCCTTTAGGGAGCAGCACAGGCTCCTGCTGTGCCTCAGTGAACACCCCTAAAACACCTCCTCTCCCCTCCCACTCCCCACAAAGCTCTTCCCTGAGCCCCCCAACCACCCAAGGTGGGCAGATCCCCCCGTGGAGCACAACAACCACAAACCACTGAGCCACTCACTGAGGGTGCAGCTTGTAGAGTGTCCCATCCACGCCGACCGTGACCTTGAGGAAGTCCAGCCCGCGATTCTCCCGGATCTTGTCCACCACGGCAGCCATGCCGGCGCCGCAGAGCTGTGCCGCGCGCCGCGCCACCACCGTGCACACCTCCTTCACGATGATGCTGTCGTCGCACGTGGACTCCAGGCCCAGGTGCTGCAGGATGGAGCGCACCTGGAGCAGGGCCAGGCAGTCACTGGGAAGGACAGGAGGGCCAGGAAGTGTTAGAATGAGCAACAGGGATCTCTACATCCTGCAGAGGACTCATGGCTTGGGGGAACTCTCAGTCCACCTCTAACCTTCAGGCCTAGTGTCACACCCTAATGAGGGAAGCTATTTTGGGATTAAGCTATTGACTTGGAGCGTGACAGCCACAGAGCATGTGGCTCCTCTCTGCCCAGGGCAGAGATGATATATAACGTCCATTCCAACCCCTAAAATTCTAGGATTCTGTGATAAGAGGTGTCTATGCTGCCAACCTCAGAGTGTCCTCATGTCTCCACACCAACACTCCCACGTGGATTGTGCTGATTTATCCTGCATCATCCTGACTCCACACCGAGCGCTTGGGACTTCTCCCACCAGCCCTGGGAATGCTCTCCCCAAACTCCAGTCCTGCCCTGATCAGCAGCTGGACCTCACCTCTCTATCTGGGACAGGAACTTGGTCTCAAAGATCCCTCTGGTCTTCAGCCGCTCCGAGATCCGTCCCCGGAAGAGCAGCCCTCGCTTGGTGAAATCCATCAGGATGTTGCGGACGATTTCCCCCAGGTACATCCCACTGATCATCTTCTCAAACCTGGGAAGGAGAGGATGAGGTTGGACATCAGGACTGGGAGGAACACTGGGGCTGGATGGAGATCCCATCTCTCCATGTGCCTTCAACACAACCCCTGGAGCAAGCCCAGAGCACAGTCCCCAATCCACTGGTGTGTCCCCAACCAGGCTCTGCCCTGACACTCACCGAGGGGCTGGTGGGGCAGAGCTGCTTCTGCACACTCAGGGGTCCCTTCCAGCCCCCCAGAGCCACCACCCACCTCTGCTTCCCAGGGTTGAGGGACAGCTCATCCACCGCCAGGTCGAACTCCGTCCGTATGTCGTCCAGGCACCCGCTGTCCCCGAACGCTCCCCACTCCATGTTGACACACATCCTGCCCTCATCCCCCTCCACCAGCTCCACGTTCCTCATCTCCTCCATGTAGCAGGCATTGCTGCCCGTGCCTGTGGAGAGAGGAGCAGGATGAGAGCCCTGGGACACCTCCTGCACCCCATGGCCTTGGGCAGCTCCGTAGGGAAGTTTCATTCCTCACCGACTATCAGCCCAACTTCACAGTAGGGATCCTCATACCCACAGGTCATCATGGTGCCAACTGTGTCATTCACCACTGCCACCACGTCCAGGTCGAATTCCTGCAGAAGGATGGGATTGTGTGGGTTGTGGAGGACTTGGAATTCCTGTGCTCCCACAGCTGGGGAAGGACTTGTCTGTCTGCTGAGTGTGGGATCACAGAATCCTGGAATGGGTTTCAGGAGGGACTTTACAGCTCAAATTGTCCTGGGCAGGGACACCTTCCACCAGCCAAGGATGCTCCAAGCCCTGTCCAGCCTGGCCTGGAACACTCCCAGGGATGGAGCAGCCACAGCTTCTCTGGGCAAACTGGTCAGAGCTCACAGAACATCCAACCTCAGGTGCTGAGCCAAGGTGGCTGAAAAACCCAACGCTCATTAGGCCTCAGCTCAGCCCAATCATTTGTTTTACAGCCAGTTAGCCATGCTGAAGGCAGAAACTGGGACCACACTGAAGGTCACTGGGAGAAGTGATTGGGACCATGTTTGGAGAACTGAGATGTCCTGGGAGCCACTGGAGTTCTGCTGGAGGTGAGTTGGATCACACAGTGGGAGCACCTAGAACCACACTGAGGGTGACCGGGAGCATTCTGGGGTGACTGGGAGCAGCTGGGCCTATACTGGGGGCAAAGGGGATCCTGTTTGGGACCACAGCTTCTCCCAGCTCCGTGGGCACTCACCTCCCTCCTGTGGATGGCCTCCTTCAGCAGACCCACCACGTCCTCACCCTCACAGCCTGTGGCCTTGAAGCCTTTCGTCCACTTGAGGAGGATTCCCTGTTGTGGGAAAATCCCAGTGAATCCCTCAGGGGGTGCTGGGTGGGAGGGACAGGCAGGTTTGGAAGCTGCTGGGAGGGTTGGGCTTACCTCATCCAGGTTGTTCTGCCGGCAAGGGAAGGAGAAGGTGAATCCAAGTGGGAGGGATACACCCTTCATTCCCATGTATTCCAGGAAGTCGGAGATGCAGTGGACGATGTGGTCAAAGAGCTGAATGAGCAAAGCCCAAAGGAGATGTTACCACCATGGCCAGAGCTCAGCTGGATTCCAGCCTGCCAACCCCTTCCCAGGCCTGTTGGAATGTCCAAATCCATTCCCAGGACTTTGAGTGGAGCAGGACACTGCTCAGCTGCTCTGTGTGAGGTGAGCAACCCCAAAAACTCATATTTCACTCTCTTCCCCACCCACAGTGTGACCATATCCCCGTGGCACTCCCACCCTGCAGGTGCCAGCAGGGAGGGGACCAACTTTCCTGGGAAGACATGGGAATCATGTCCCTCTGCAAGGGATCCCCAGAGCCAGAGCTTGATCCCTGTCTGCCAGAGACACTCCCAGTCCCTGAGCACTGCCCAGAGGGGTTTGCAAAACTCCTTCCAAGTAACACTCCGGAGACATCTCCCACTGCTCATGTTCTGGTTTCCTTTTCTGGGAACTGGGATGATGCTTATCTTCCCTTGTGGAGTGTGTGGGATTCAGGAAGGTTCAGCCATGTCTGGGAATAACACCATTTCTAACCCAAAAACCAGTCTCCAGCTTCCCAAGCTCCTGAGCCTTGGGCAGAACGAGCCTTCCCCACTCCTGGTTTTGCTCCCTAGAAAGGCAAAGCCAGCTCCATGGTCAGCCCTGCTCCAGCCACCACAGGGAAGAGATTCCCTTTCCCACCTCCAGCTGCCCATCCTGACCTCCTCTCCTGTTCCCTGCATGATCTCCACGGGGATGGAGTAGATCTTGTTGTGCATCTCCACACCACGTCGCATCCCATTCCGGACACGCACCAGCAGCACCCGGAAATTGGTTCCTCCCAGGTCCAGGGCAAGGAAATCTCCTTTTTCTGCAAGCCAAGGGAGGATTATCAGGAAAGATCCTGGTGTGGAGCACCCAGAAAGTGGCACAGAACAGACCCAAACCTGCCCTCTTCCTGAGAGAAGGCTGGAAAGCAACATGAGATTTTTTTAGGGAGAGAGTGGTCAGACATTGCAATGTGCTGCCCAGGGAGGAGGTGGATTCACCATCCCTGGAGGTTTTCAAGCTGAGACTGGATGTGGCACTTGGTGCCATGGTCTAGTGACCACAGTAGGGTTGGATTTGATGATCTTGGAGGTCTCTTCCAACCAGGTTGATTCTATGATTCTATGTGGCTGGGAATGGAGAGGAGAGGAGCAGGTGGGAACAGGGGGAGCAGGAAGGAAAGTGATGGAGAGGTTTGCTCCCAACTCAGAGCAAGGATGAGGCTTAAAAACATAGAATCATGAATATCCTGAGTTGGAAGGACCAACAAAGGGCATTAACATCCCACACAAAACCTGCACAGGCTTCAAGCCAAGGTCAGGCCCGAGACAGAGCCAGGAGCTCAGCCTGAGGGTGGGGAGAGCCCAGTGAGAGCCAAACCCCATGTGAAGTCAGACCAGCACGTCCTGGGAGCTCAGCACTTCACCCAAGCACCCTGGAGGTTTGTGCTGCTCCCACCACGAGGAGCTGGTGGAAGGTGAAGGCACAGCCCTTGCTGGGGACGTCAGGAGCAGCAGTGCTGGCTCTGGGCTGACACACAGGTGGATTCACACACAGGATGCATCACCTGTCCCATCTGGAGTTGAGCACACGTAGGTCGGCAGCATTTTCACCGTCGCCTCCTCGTGTGTCTCCTTGCCCAGCCCTTTCTCCATCTCTATCCTCATCCTTGCCTTCACCTCCAGCAGCTGCTCATGGCTCAGCTTGAGGGCCTCGAGGATCTTCTGCCTGGCCTTGTGCTGGGCATCCAGCCTGTAGGCCACAGCTGTCACCATGGCTGCCCCTTTGCCACTGCCGTCCTCGGAGCGGATGAATCGGATCTCGCAGTCCGGCAGCAGCTTCCGCACCGTCTTGTGGAGGCGCCGAGCGAAGCTGAGGAGGAGGAGGAGGAGGAGGAGAGGGACCTGAGTGTGCCACACGGGACATGTCACCTTCTGGGGACCCCTTGGGAGCCAAGCAAGGTGCCCAGGGAGATGCTCATTTGGAGATGATGAGATGTACCCATTGCTGCCAGGAGCAGCTCCATGGTCCCCGTCCCTGTGCTGGTAGGAACAGCTCCCTGTCCCT
>NW_008693785.1:360-1623 GCF_000695815.1 Acanthisitta chloris | reverse complement strand
CCGGGATGGGCCGTGGGACCCCCCAGAGCCTCGGCAAAGGGAGCCCTGGAGCTCGGGGCAGGGAATGAGGGTCCCAGGGGAAGGGTGAAAGTTAACTCCATCCCTGTGCTGCTCTCCTGGACGGGGCTGGATCTGTCCCATGCCTTAGGCACAGCCCACAGTGCTCTGTAGGACATAGGACACACATTTCTTACCCTGAAGGGATGACCAGGGTGAGTGTCCAGCCAGGCTCTGTATCCCATGGGATTTGGGAGAGCGATGTGACTGTCCCCACCACGGCACGACACGTTCCCAAGGGACACTGAGTGTGCCACGTAACCCCACTGAGCCATTCCCAGGGCTCTTTCCCCCTCCACAATGTCCCACAATGATCTCAGAACCAGCTCTCTAGGTCCACCAGAACCCCCAAGGACAATCCCCCAACCTCAGACCCCCAAATCCCAACCCATTTCCCCCCAGTCAAACCCACCCTGGCAGCACCACAGCCCAGGAGGGACTCCAGAGCAGGACTTGGCTTCCAGGCTCCTTCCTGGAGGCACAATCTGGTTTCCATTAAACCAGGACAAACAACCAGCAGCAGAGGCAGGAGGTGCTCCTGGACCCCCTGAACTCCTGCCTCACTGCAGGCAGCAGCACTGCCCTGGGCTCTGGGTGTGCAGCACCCACCAGCACCACGAGGCTCAGGGATTTGGGGACCAGGATGAGTCCTTTCCTCCTCCCCTCTGCCACGGAGAGGGGCCCCTCGGCAGGGAGAGGGTCCCAGGACGGGAAGGCATTAACTCTCCATCAGCAAACGCAGCTCACAAGGAACCACAGCCGTGGAAGGGCTGAGTGAAGCCCAAACCAGTGCCAGGAGCACAGCCTGGAGCTGGGACCACCACCAGCACTCTATCCCCATCCCATCCCACATCCCAACCCCATCCTTGCCCAGACAGCACATCCCCAGCTCCACTTTGGCCGGGAGCAGGCAAATCCCACTCTGCTTCCTTCTGTTCCCCTTCCCTCCTCTTCCCCAAAGCTCCAGAAGTTCGGTTAGACGTTGTCCAGGCTCAGCACCCTCCACCCTGGCTGGGGACACTGCCATGTGCCCAACTCCCACCCGTGTGCCCCCCGGGACCTCCCGTGCCCCCCGCGGGGGTAGCCTGGCACGGCCGGGGCATCTCACCTCGCCCGCAGCCAGCGGGAGGAGCCGGGAAAACAGGGTCTGTCCCGCACACCTCGAGCCCCTTTCTGCTGCCTGCTGGGATGGAGCCTCCTCCTTCT
>NW_008693785.1:0-287 GCF_000695815.1 Acanthisitta chloris | reverse complement strand
GGGAGGCTGGGAAGGGCAGGCAGGCTCCAGCCCCTTCCCAGATGAAATCCAGCTGGGACTGGGGGTGTTTCCTGGCGTCTTCCCCTGTCAGCAAAAGGCAGGAGCCTTGGTGTCCCCCAGCATCAGCATCATCACTGCCAGGGGCCACTTCTTGGGGCCAAGGAGCAAAGGGGATCACACGGAGAGCTGTTGCAGAGGTGTTTTTATCCATGAGAGTGGGGGTAAAGCCCCATCTGAGGGTCTGAGTGGGACAGTGAGGGCTGTGGGCTCTGTGTCCTGGCATTATT
>NW_008693784.1:0-395 GCF_000695815.1 Acanthisitta chloris | reverse complement strand
TCCCCCCCTGTGTCCCCTGTGTCCCCTCTGTCCCCTCCCTGTGTCACCTGTGTCACCCCCTGTGTCACCTGTGTCCCCCCTGTCCCCTCTGTCCCCTCCCTGTGTCCCACAGCAGGCCACACTCCCCTCACAGTGGGGGGTGCAGCAATGTCCCCTGTCCCCCCGACTGTGTCCCTGTCCCCGTTGATGTGTACCTGTCCTTGTCCCTGTCCCCAACATGTCCCTGTCCCCGTGTCCCTGTCCCCCACAACATGTCCCTGTCCCCGTGTCCGTCCCCTCATCCCTGTCCCTGTGTCCCTGTCCCTGTGTCCCTGTCCCTGTGTCCCTGTGGGTGACACTGTGTCCGTGTGTCCCTGTCCCGGTGGGTAACACTGTGTCCCTGTGGGTGACACTGT
>NW_008693783.1:12965-42340 GCF_000695815.1 Acanthisitta chloris | reverse complement strand
GCAGCGAGGAGGGGGAAGGGCAGCCTGTCATCCATCTAAACGCCGCTGGGAAAAGGCAGAAAGCGCATAAAACAAAGGGGTGATTCCCGTTTCCAAGACCCACCGTGCGGGTCGGCGTTATCCTTGACTTATCCCTGAAGTTTTCCTAGGGGAACAGGGAGGTGAAAGAGATTTTGTGCCGGGGGAGAGCTGCCTTTAGGGCAGGTAAAATGGGATCGGGCAGTGTCCTCGTTCTGGGAGCCCTTTTCGCCTACGAAAACCTTTTGACATGCTGAAACAAACCCTTTTGATATGCTGAAAGCCTTTTGAACATTCTTAACGTGCCAGACAGAAGTCAACCGAAGGTGGCCCTGAAAAGCTCCAGGTTCTGCTTGTGTTCATTGTCGTCCATTAAAAACCAACCCAGCTCTTTTTACCAGGGAGGAAAGGAATGAATATTGGGCTGTGGATTGCCTCGTGACACGGTTAGCCCAGTGAGCAGCTCACGGTTAGGTCAGTTAGCAGCTCCCGGTAGCTCCCGGTTAGCTCAGTGAGCAGCTCACGGTTAGGTCAGTTAGCAGCTCCCAGTAGCTCCCGGTTAGCCCAGTGGACACCTCCCAGCAGCTGACTTAGGGCCGGCGCAGCTCGCGGCTTACAGCGCCGAGGAATGGATAGATCCGTGTCCTTTGTGTGCAGGGGGAGGAAAAAAAAGCCCTCTGCAGTTGTTGCAGCAGAATTCCTTCTGCTGTTGCAGTCGGTGCTCCCTTTTCTGGCTGCAGATTGCCAAGCAGAAAGTCGTTTGAATTACCATCTCTTCCAGTGTATTGTTTTCATGGTCTTAGTGCTGAAAGCTGTGCAGGAGAATGTGATTTTTTTATAGGTTTTAATCGAACAACAACAAAAAAATGGCTGTGGAGGAAATCCATAGAGAAGGAGGAAATATACACAGAGCCCTTAAACTTGGCATCGGGGCCTGGGTGTTTTTTTGAACCTCTAGGAAAAGCTCTTGGATGAGTCAGCGGTCTGGGATGGGAGTTGTGATGGATGGCACTCCCTGGTACAGTGAGGCATGACATGTGCTTTGAGAGAGAGGTTTAAAATCGGAATTAATTCGGTTCTGCCAGAGGATAAGAGTTGTTTCTATACAAGAGTTTCTTTTGGCTGATTTCTTTAGGATTTGGGGAGCTTAGAGTGTGAATATTTAATGTGGGTATTGTCTGGGTAGTAAAGGAGACAGATCAATACAGTTTGCAGCAGAGATGACCTGCAGCAGTGTCTGAGGTAATAACCAAGCTCCTGTCTTAATGATCCTGAAGGGCTTAGAAACCAAAGTGGGCCTGAAGTTGGGTGAACAGAGGCCTCATTATCTCCTGAGACAGAGGTGCAGGTGGTGAACCTTGTGAGAGGTGATTCTGTACAGGCAGGGATGGATTCTCTCTGAGAAGGGCAGTAAATCAAAATGTCTCTCAGAGCATTTATATATTGTGCACGTTTCCAAGGGTTTTGCTTAAAATGTCCCTCTGTGCTCTGTCACAAGGAGAAAATCTTTACCCCATGCTGCTACAAACGTGTCTGTTAATCAGCTTGCTCAGTTTTTACTTGCAGTTGAATTTGGGGGGATTGTGGTATTGTGTAGACCTCATTTCCACCATCAGTGGCCAGAACAGAGCTGCTCCTTGTAAAGGCTGAGTGGGATTCATCTCACAGATTTTGTAGCTGTACATCTGACCTAATGGTTTGGAGTTTCCTGGCTGGTCAGTTGGTTTGTTCTAGAGCTCTGACTTCGGGTGAGGCTGAGAAATGTGTAGTGCTTCCCATTGACTGTAAAATGAATTCACATGAACATTTCTGATGCAGATGTCTGTGCTGGGGTCAGATAAATCCTGCTCTGTGTGTGACCAGAATTCCAGCCTGATTTTAAAACTGTTCCCAGCTGAGTCACTGTTTTGTTTAGTTCTTGTGTTGGGAAATTCATTAACAATAGCCAGAATTCAGTTGACTTCACTTAGGGTTTTCTCAGCCTGTTACTGTAATGCTTAGATTTCCAGCACTTGCAAAGTGCCTGTCTGAATTTTTCTTCATGAAAATTAATGGTCCTGTGAAATCAGAGCTCTGGTTATAAAACCTGATGCTGATACTTTATTTTAAGTTCAGGCTTAAGCATTTTTCTTCTGCCTGATCCTCTCTCCTGACAGTGTTTAACTTTACCCAGTGGAGACTCTATCAGCACCAGAACTTCTTAGCACATGGTTGATCGTTTCGAACAGAATTACCTGGAACAGAATGCAGATTGGTTGAGGAGCAGGAATAAGTGTGGGAGTCAGATGAGAAAACAGCTGTCTGTATGGAGTGGTCATAGACAAATAACCAAGATGTCTGTTGGAAGGAGGAGAGGCTTATTCCAGGTGAAATTTATCTCTCACCAGAGTGTTTCCATATTTTGTGGTTATTTGAACAGCTGTTAGGTCACTTCCAGTTTCTCAGTCAATCTGGCAGCCAAGCTGTAATTGTGGCTTTACAGTCCATGCTTTCTGTGGACTTATGCTTATGGCTTGAGCCTCCTCTGGATGTGTTTGCTGATCCCTGAGTGCCATTGTCTGCAGCTAGGACCATGTTTCCCTGCAGAACACACCTGCCTGCCACAGAACAGGGTCAGCTTTGAAAGAGTGGCTCCTCTAACAATTTTCCTGCCAATTGAATGCTGCAGATGAGTTTCAGTTTCATGTAAGTCCTGGCTGTAGATGAGACTGTTCATGTGATCGAAATAACTGCACTTGGGCCTGGACACCTCTGTGCAATGCAGTGCACGTGTAGGGTTTCCAATGCTGTGCCTGTCTCAGAGCTGCTCAATGAATTCTAGAGGGTGAAAGGAGGAGGAAGCAGTGGCAGTGTTACTTCTCTCCTCTCTGCTGGGTGTTTTGGAACCACTGTTGGCAGTTTTACCCCGACGAGAGATGATGTTTTGGGGGTAGGGAATTAAAAAGAAAAAACTGCACTTGTTTCCAATTCAAAGGCAGGTCAGGGTAGAATTATCCAATGTTAGCACTTCTGGATGGTTCTGGGATTGAAGTGGGAAATACAGTCCAAGGAAGTGGGGAGTGGGTAAAGGGAGAGATAATGTTGACCTTAGGGATTTGGTGGTGCAGTCACCATCCCTGGAGGTGTTTCAGAGGTGTCTGATGTGGCACTGCAGGATCTGGGTTAGGGGTTCCAGCAGTGACAGGTTAGTGGTTGGACTCAATCTCAGAGGTCTCCTCTGACCTTAATGGTTCTGATTTAAATCTCCTAGTTCATGGTATATATAACTGTAAAGACAAACTGAGGTCAGCAGCTTTTTTCATACTCCTCACCCCAAATCAGAGGTTAACATGCAAGTAGAACTTTATAGACTCAAAAAGAAGGTTATCTTTAAAACCGGTTCATGAAATCACTTAGAAACCCACAAACTTTGACATCTGCACATGCAGTTTTTCCTGCCATCTGAAACATTCGTCTGCCTCAGCACTTCCCCAGTAACTAACTAATGTGGCGAACCCAAAATTGCAGTGGGTGGAGCCACTGAGAGCAGTCCTTCAGCTCAGGTCACTGGTTGAAATCCAAGCGGAGATAATGTCAAATGTTTGACACAATATGGAAACTATGGAATTTATGCAGTATTTAGAAATGAGCTTGCCTGAGTGGGATTTGTTGCTCCAAGGGCAGTTCCATGGCAAATGTCCATAGTTAGAGATGGCAAATGGAGTTGGTTCATAGAGCCATCAAGGTTGGAGGAGACCTCCAAGATCATCGAGTCCAACCATGAACCTGTCCCTGCTGGGACCCCTAAACCCTAACCCAGATCCTCCAGTGCCACATCAGACACCTCTGAAACACCTCCAGGGATGGTGACTGCACCACCTCCCTGGGCAATATCCCAGGGCCTCAACACCACAACAGGCAAAACATTTCTCCTCACACCCAATCTGACTCTGCCCTGGCTCAGCTCAAGGCCATTTCTCATGATGGACTCTTTCAAACAGAAGGTAGTTACATTTGCCTGTAACATATACCTTCTCATTTCACAGAATAGTCTGGAATAAATTGTTCTAACTGGCATTTTTTTGGAAGTTAAAGCAGAAAATGACTTTGGCCCCGTTGAACTGTTAGTCATCCCTGTGGGCTGTCCTCCCGTGACCTTTCAGTTGCCCTCCTGAGCAGACTGAACTGCTTCTGTCTGAAACTTGGTCAGGCAGGGGCCAAGTATAGGCTTGGCTTTGAAGTGAGCACAGATCTAGTGGCTCTGGAATGTGACATATTGGTAGTGCTGCATCTCTTTCTGCTTAATTTCTGTTTTGTTAACATTTATCCACATGTGTATTTATTGCTAAATTATCTTGGGGAGATGCCAAGTTCCTCATTGTGCTCCAGTATTGCAGAAATCATTAGGGTTTTAAGAAACAAAACATTCCCACCCCTTAGAAAGGAAAAGAAGGCACCTAATGGCTGCATTTGGACTTGGTAATTTAATTTATATGAGAGATTTCTGTGCAGATGCCTGTGCTGACTATAAATGTCAAACACCCTTGGCTGTAGATGTCATAAAATGTCGAAGCAGTTTTTTTTGTCTCAGTGGCAAGTCTGATAAATGCAACGTGACAACTTTTTATGTGAAGGGAAAGATCTAATTGCTGTGTCTAATACATTTTGCATTGCTTGATTTATTTTTCATTCCCCAACCCTTGATCAGGAGAGCTGGGATTTCCTGAAATAACACAGTGAGGGGTGAGCTAATGCATATGTGAGCATCCAGCTTGATGTGGGAGAACCAGAACCTTCCTCAGGCTGAAGCCTTGAGTAACCAGGTCTCGTGAGGTGGCCCCAGAGTCCATTGTGAGCTGCTTCTGGCAGTTGTGTGGCTGCAGACAGAGGCTGTGAAGTGTCAGCATGGACCTGTTATCAGTGTTCTCCTGGCTCAGGGATGAGCCTCTCAGGCTGAGCATGGTTTGCTTCCCAGAGTGTACATTCTCTTACTGAAGCCTTAACAGACCATGCCTGAATAAGAAACAAAAGTACAGTGGTTGATGTCTGTGGCCAAAGGAAGAGACTAAGAGGAATATCAGAGGGAGGAGTGGCTTGAGGGTTGTGGGTCCCAAAGGGCCTTGGCAGTGCTGGTGGCACAGCTCAGTGGGAGCCAACAGTGTGCAGAGGTGGCCAAGGAGGCCAAGGGCACCTTGTCCTGGCTCAGCAGAGTGTGGCAGCAGCACTAGGGCAGTGTCATCCCCCTGCACTGGGCACTGGGGAGGTCCCAGCTCAGTGCTGTGCTCAGCTTTGGGCACTCACTGCCCAAAGGCCATTGAGGCACTGAGCGAGTCCAGCCAAGGGCAACGAGGGCAGCAAAGGGCAGAGCACATGGGCAAGGGCTGAGGGAGTTGGGTTGGTCAGCCTGGAGAAGAGGCTCAGGGGTGACCTCCTGGCTCTCTGCAACTCCTGCCAGGGCTGGAGAGAGGTGTGGGATGTGTGTCCTGCCAGGGCTGAGGGAGAGGAGAGAGGGAATGGCCTTGAGCTGAGCCAGGGCAGAGTCAGATTGGATGTGAGGAGAAATGTTTTCCCTGTTGTGGTGTTGAGGCCCTGGGATATTGCCCAGGGAGGTGGTGCAGTCACCATCCCTGGAGGTGTTTCAGAGGTGTCTGATGTTTAGGGGTTCCAGCAGTGACAGGTTAGTGGTTGGACAAATGATCTTAGAGGTCTCTTCCAACCTTAGTGATTCTCTGGCAATTTCTGTCTGTGCCTGTGGGTTCCCTGGGTGTAGGTAGAAGCAGTGAGGAGTTCTGTCCCCTTTGCCCTGCTGCAGTGCTGCCCACAGGGGAAGCTGCATCTTCAGATGGACATGGTATGTCAGGAGTCTGGCAGGGAGAGCAGCAGTCAGAATGTGGTACCATCAGCTAGAGGCTGAATGAGGCCAAAGGTCTAATGTCAGTATTCTACATGAATTTGAACAGGGACAGTGAAGCAGTTCTTCTTTAGCAGGAGCTGAAATCCCTGGAGATGTTTGCAGTTGGCACCAGGAGAGCATTTGATTGATTACTGAGGAGAAATCTCAGGCATGGTTCAAGGCTGGATGCATATGTTGAATGGTGACATTGCAAAGTGAAACCTGAGCTTGATGTTCCATTTCAGGCCAGGAAAACTGCTGCTCTGATTTCAGCCTATTGAGTCACCTTCCTGTGTGTTTTGCTGAATTTTCCTTCAGCTCAGTGAGAGAAGCCAGGAACTGAGATGAGAGATGGCTAGTTTGAAAACCAAGCCAAAAGAAGAAAATCCTTCAGGGGAAACAACCAGCACCTTCACAGCTGATAAGTGGATATTAAAATGGAGAAAATAATTGTTTGCCTTGTTACCTTTTCAAGCTGAACTGCTGTTTCCTTTGTGCATCATTTCTGGGTAATTACAGGTCAGGCTGAAGTAATTAGATGACAGAACTTTGGAAAAGATTAGCTTGCCTTTTTATCAGGAATTAAAGGAACTAAGAAGACTACATCACTCCCTGGAAAGGAGCATGGGCTTTGTAATCCGTTAGTGTGACAGATCACGTTTCAGGTGTCAGGTTTGAGCTGTGATTTGCCTCCCTGTGTCGTCCTCTCTTCCCTGGTTGTGAATGCAGCTGATTCAGGGAATCTCGGGCTCTGGAAGAAACTGGTGTGAGTGCTGTCCTCCTTAATGCAGTGTTTCATGAACCTGTGTAATCAATTTTATGCTCTCGGTAGTACTCAGCTCTGGATGAAAGAAAAAGAGTATCCATGTATTTCATTATGCTCAGGTATATTTGGCTGATTCCCTGGTGCCTTCAGTGGTTATGAGGAGACAGTGGCACTCTTGGCTTGTTGCTGTCTTAGCCTTGACCCTGAAGGAGGAGGAGGAGGCATAGAGTAGATTCCTGTGCAGCTGGCAGAGTTTTGTAGTCCTCTTGAACTTGAAATGCCATTTATGAAGTATTGATTCATTCCATTGTGGCTGTTTCTTGCTGCTGCCCTAGATCCCTTGGGTCATGTTTCCCTTTCAGCACCTCTGCTGGGTGTTTGCTCCTCAGGAGCTGTAACCAGGAGGAAGCAGTGACCCCTGAGGGGGTAAAGGGAAGTGGAAAAGCAGCTGAGGATAGGCCACAGTGGTGTGTGTTTGCTAATCATAAACACATTGCTTTTGTCTGCTCAGGTGAAATCCCTGCTTGATGTTCAGTGTCTGATCTGACCTTCAGCACCTCTAAGGTGGATTCAAGTCTTTAAGTTTTAATCTCTGTGAATCCATAGCTTCAGTTCTATACTCGTAGAGAAGCTCACTTAGACTAGATGTTCTTTAATGAGTGTCCCTTCAGATTCTAGATTTTTTAGATATAATGTGTTAATTAAGATGCATGTCATTGTTGAAAAGGACAGTTTGAGCCTCCACACTGAGGAGCACATAAAAAAAACCCCTGTCCTGTGTCTGACACCAGTTAAATGCACATTGTAATTCCTTTGTCAGCTGCAGAGAGAATAGTCAGAGCTAATCGAAAGTGAGAGAGGTTAAGAAACTGAACTGGAAAAGGCAGGGACTTTTTTTCTGGAGGCTAAACTAGGTTGGAGAGTGAGATCTGCTCACCCTAAGCTTTGTCTAACTGGGCCAGAGTTGGAAAGGGATTTGCAGTTAGGTGTCTGCCTATAGGTGCCTTTCAGAAATGTCTGGTTTGCACTGCCTTAATATTTCATGGCTTCTTTCAAGCACTGAGATGCCCTAAAAATGTTTTGAAAGTGTTTTTGTGGATTTATGAAGCAGAATTGTAAATGCCAGGAGTAACTTGGTGCTTTTAAACATCTTTCCTAACTGTACTAGATTGTTTAAAAAACAAGAGACAAAATAATTCAATTTGGCATTCAGATTTTCTTTTAAAATGTGCCATAAATATTTTCAAGCTTTAATTTCACTTCACAGCAAAATAGTTTTGTTTAAAGTCAAAGATTTCATGGCACTATATGCTAATAAAAGTGTTTACTCGGTCTTGGCTGATGCAAAAATGTTCCTGCTTTATCTGAAGCTTTCCTGGTCGGATAGTTCACATGAGAAGTCATTGAACAGTTTTGTGCTGTGTTGAACTTGTGTTTCTTGACTGCTAATCTTCATTTTATAAAGGGTGGAAATGGGGAGGTGTGAGGGCAGTTAGTTTCACAGTCACATCAGCTGGTAGGGCTAGAGGGAATGGCCTTGAGCTGAGCCAGGGCAGTCAGATTGGATGTGAGGAGAAATGTTTTGCCTGTTGTGGTGTTGAGGCCCTGGGATATTGCCCAGGGAGGTGGTGCAGTCACCATCCCTGGAGGTGTTTCAGAGGTGTCTGATGTGGCACTGGAGGATCTGGGTTAGGGTTTGGGGGTTCCAGCAGTGACAGGTTAGTGGTTGCACTGGGTGATCTCAGAGTTCTCCTCCAGCCCTGATGAGTCTGTGACCAGCAATGTGCTGAGCACAGCTTGGAGTCAGTTCCCTGGGATGAGCAGCAGTGCCATGGATCTCCTAACTTAGTCTGAACAGAGGAGTTGCCAAGCCAGGGGATAGAGCCTTAGCAAGTGTTCAGTCAGGACTTGCCATCTCAGGCCTTGTTCCCCTGGTTGCTCTTGGCCATGTTTCAGTGTTCCCTGCCCCTCTGCTGCTTGGCTGAGCTTTATACCTTTACCCAAAGTCACAGCAGTGCAAACTCGGAAGTAATTTTGTCAGGACAGGGATCTCCCAGTGCATCTGATCTTTCATTTTCAGACCAAGAAGGTGGCACATTAAAAAGTGTTGCCAAATTGGACTAGGTGAAATTCCTGTAATATCACTGAGACTTCTTTGTCCACTACTCACAATGATTTGGAATAAATTCCTCTGTCTTTGGTGCACAGACCTGAATTTTCTATCCTGGTTGCTACTGCTTTCCCAAAGTCCGTAGCTGATTTCTCTGCCTCCCCTCCCTGTTCCACACACACACACACACACCTTGCTGCTTTTGCTTCTGGCTGGTATTTTAACATCTTCTCTAAATTATTCCCTGTTTAATTTCCAGAGATTGTTACGGCTGAATGAAACCTGATGATTGCTGCTTTAACTCCCCTCACCAGAGTCTGTTTACTTCCTCTGTCCTGTGTGATTTTGGTGGTTAATGTGGTTTGAGAATGTTTCTGCAAAAAGATAAACACCAAGAGGAGCGGTAGAGAAGATTACTATCCAGTTTGTTACACCTGGAATTTGGCTGATGTTTGTGTAGTTCATACAGAATTTGAAAGGCTCTGTGGAGAGCTCAGAGCACCTTGCAGGAGCTGAAGGGGCTCCAGGGAAGCTGCAGAGGGATCTGTGTTAGGAGCTGCAGGGACAGCACAAGGGGCAATGGGCACAAACTGAAGGAGGGAAATTGAGGTTAGATGTGAGGCAGAAGTTTTGCCTGTTCTGGTGGTGAGACCCTGTCCCAGGGTGCCCAGGGAGGCTGTGGCTGCCCCAACCCTGGCAGTGTTCACAGCCAGGTTGGATGAGCCTTGAGCAACCTGCTCTGGTGGGAGGTGTCCCTGCCCAGGGCAGGGCTTGGGGCTGGGTCAGCTCTCAGCTCCATTCCTGCCCCAAAATTCTCTGATATTACCATGAAACTGTGGACAGTGTGCCCAAGGCACCAGTGGCAGTGAGGGATGTACATGGTCTGTTGGGTTCCAGTCAATCCAAGTACACTGTGAGTGTTTGTAGTCATGTTTCTCCTAGTGTAGACATGATTTAGGACAGATGTGATCTTAGGAGCTACTTTGGTTCCCACTCACAACTCTGCAGCATTACTTTAGCTAGAACAGCTCTTGTTTCTGAGGAGAACTGTTGTTGTATCTCCATGATGCTGCTGAGTCAAAGTGTTGCCGGGCAGTTCCCCGACTGATGTGTGTGTGCATGTGGCCAACTCTGTATGGGATTGTTTGCTTTTGGCAGCCTGGCTGCATCTTGATCTGTGGATTTCTGTGTGGTGTGTATACTGCAGAATCAGGTTGGAAGGGATCACCACAGGTCATCTGGTCCAACCTCCTACTCCAGCAGAGCTCACCCAGCCCCAAGCCCTACCCTGGGCAGGGACACCTCCCACCAGAGCAGGTTGCTCAAGGCTCATCCAACCTGGCTGAGAACACTGCCAGGGCTGGGGCATAATTTGTGTGATACTTTTCTTTGTAAAAAAATAGAAAATGACTTTTTGTTTGTTGTGGTTTTTTCCCTTTTCCACATTGCCAAGGATGTGCAGTTAGGCCACTGATGCGCCCAAGGGTCGTTTGGTCCGTGGAGTTTCCTAGGGAAGGCACTTAGGATTGGTGGTTCCATTGCAGGGATCTCCCCTTGAAATTCTGCAGTGGAGATGAGATGATTAAACCCTTTGCTGTACTTTGTGCTGAGCTACACATTGCCATACTTCTTTTGAAAGAGGCTGTTGGTCCTTCCCTTCTGTTTGGCTGGAGAGATCTGAGGATGTCAAAAACCTTGTGGACGGTTTTGTGTTTTGTTAGCAATTTGGTCTCCAGATCTTTGATGCTTTATACATTGTGTTTCCCTCTGCACTGTGCTGCTGAATGCCCTGAGTGTGCAGAGAGCAGTGGGATTTCTTGGGGTGTTTGACTCCAGAGCCTTTTGGTCCCCTTAGCTGTGTGAGTGATAAACTCTGCCAGGGGAGAAAGGTGACTGCACATTACAGGGATGAAGGGAAGATGGTTAATACCAGTCAGGGTTTTACAGCCTGATTTTTATCCATTGTATTGTACAGTGGGTACAGCCTAAACCTCAGGATGCTGTTCATGTTTGTGAGCACCAAGACTTGACCTTAACCAACGTTTTTCTAGTGTTCTCCTGGTGAAAACAATCTGGAGTTTCTTTTCATTAGCATAATTTCTTATGTCTTACCTAAAACACAGTGGGATTTGCAGACTCTGTGTTAAGTTTCTCTCTGTTATCATCTGTTCATTATCTACAGCATTTGGTGTCTGAGTGGAAATAAATGGTGAAATGTAATTATTTTGGGTTTATTCTGTGGTTGTTTTTCTTCTAGAACAAATCCTGTACAACATAAAACAGGAGTACAAACGCATGCAGAAGAGAAGACATTTAGAAAATAGCTTCCAGCAGACAGACCCTTGTTGTTCTACTGATGCACAGCCACATGCATTTCTCCTTACTGGACCAGCTTTGCCAGGTACCCAGAACATTCCCTGTCGTTTTAGATGGTTTTTTTTTCTAGTTACCTGATGGTTTATGGCACTTTCTCACCAGTTCCTGGTGCTTCTCTTGGCAATAAATTTTGTGCAGTTCTGCTCTGTGTTGTCAAGCTCCATGTGAGTAAATAATTTCCCCCAGTTATCTGTGGTTTATGGCACCTTCTCTCCAGTTCCTGCTGCTCTCCTAGCATTGGTGTGGGACATCATGGCAGGTTCTCCTGGTGAGAATGGGAGGACACAAAGCTGGCATTGTCTGCAGGAGAGTGTCCTGCAGACCCAGTCCCTGGTGCTGTAACAGCACAGCAGCTGTTCCTGCTCTCACTCTACTGTCATTTTTGCAGGACACAAAAGCTTAAATCTGTACATGGAAACGTTGCTTACAGTGTTTGTGACACATTGTGACAGCTCTGTGTATTGCCCATTGCAGATGTCCCTGTGGAGTGTCCAGTTGTACTTGAAGAGTAATGAAAAGATTCAAACAGCAGAGAAAAACTTCTCCGAAATGTTCTGTAAAGTTCCTTCAGTGTGAAAGATGGGAAGAAAACTGACTATATATATAAAAATGGTTCTGCTCTACTTGTAATTGTAAACTGCTGTGCCCAAATGTTTCTCCTCAGGTACTTCATCTGCAGCATCATCACCATTGAAAAAAGAACAGCCCCTGTTTACTCTCAGACAAGTTGGAATGATCTGTGAACGTTTGCTGAAAGAGCGCGAAGAGAAAATCCGCGAAGAGTATGAAGAAATTTTGACCACAAAACTTGCAGGTACTTGACAGTGCAGAGCAATGTGGTCCAGTCAGTCTGAAAGCTTCAAACCTCTTCTCACTTCTGTGCTACAGTGTGTTTTTAGTCTGAGTAAGGACCGGGATTGCAGACAGGGCAGAAAAACTGTTTGCTCCCTTTGATAGGGTTTTTTTTTCCTTCCATGCTGCTTTGGGTAGAAACTCTGACTCCTGAGTATTACTAATCAGTGGAAACAGTGGTTTTATTTCACTCTGAACTTTCTCTTGCTATCATGTCTGAATTGATCATTTCCTCCTTATTTTTTTTTTGTGCCAGAAAGACTTTCTATTCTGCTGCCTTAAGAGCTCTTTGTGAAGGGCTGTGTTGGGTTCTTTTCCTGCTTGGGAACTGACTTCCTTTTTCTGGAATTTGGCACAGTGACAGTGCCTGAGATTTCCCTTTCTTTTCCCAGAGCTTGGCACTGCACTGCTGCCAGCAGTGTGTGCCTGAGAGTCAGTTCAGCTGCATTTCCAGTGCTCTGTTGAGTTGTATTTCACAGCATTCAGCTGAAATTTTTGGCACCTGATGCCAGCTTACCTTTCCATAAGGATCATGTTCATGTCAGCATTGTAGCTATGACCTTCAGTTGTTGAAGTCTTCAGCCTCTAAGAATCTTGGCAGCATTTTTGCCCATAAGTTGTGGTGCATCCAGAGGTAGGTGCCTTCACAGGGTGATTTGGTGTCTCATTTGGTGCTTGGTGTGATGATAGTGAACATGCCAGTGCTCTCTTCTGCAGCAAACTTGCTGTGGAGTACCCACAGCTCTTCTGCTTCCACCTGAAGACACATCAGATGTCTTCAGGTGTGGGAATAAACCCTTCTGTCCATGCAGAAAGTCCCCAGGCTTGTCAGGCTCGTGGGTTTGCCTGTGACAGGATTGTCTCTGCACCTGAGGTTCTGTCCAGGTTCTCTGTGTGCTGAGCTGCCATTTCTCTGTGAGAAGTTGCTACAGGTCTAATTCCCTCTTAAATCTACATCTATTCACAGCTGTAAAAGAGTATGAATTTACTATAAATAAGCGATAAATGTACAGCTGTAGAGATTAGAGAGAGGTGGGGGATGGTCCCTCCTGCAGAGGACTGGAGGGAATGGCCTTGAGCTGAGCCAGGGCAGAGTCAGATTGGATGTGAGGAGAAATGTTCTCCCTGTTGTGGTGTTGAGGCCCTGGGATATTGCCCAGGGAGGTGGTGCAGTCACCATCCCTGGAGGTGTTTCAGAGGTGTCTGATGTGGCACTGGAGGATCTGGGTTAGGGTTTGGGGGTTCCAGCAGGGACAGGTTAGTGGTTGGACTGGATGACCTTAGAGGTCTCCTCCAACCCTGATGGTTCTGTGATAAGTAGTGCCCTGAAAACTTCTGTTGCTTCAGGCCTAATGTTCCATTTCTGTGTTCTTCTTAACCTGCTTCAGACTGATGAATCTGGGACTCTCTGGAACGGTTTTCTTCTCATTGATATATGTTAGGAATTGGGTTATTGTTTGTATTCCCCTCACTGCATTTCATTTAGCAGGATCAGAACCATTTCAAGACCAGATAGATTTACATTTGTTCCCAGCACTCCTGAGCATGAACTTGTAGTTAAAATCACAGAGTCATCAGGGTTGGAGGAGACCTCTGAGGTCATTGAGCCCAACCATTGGCCACCACTCTGCTGTAGTTCTTTACAACAGGAAACCTCTTTGCCAAGCCCCTTCCACGTGCTCCATCTGTCAGTCTGAAGGGAATGTTTGGGCTCTGCTGTTGGGAAGGGAGGGACTGAACTCTGTGGAGCTGTGGTTTGGTGAGATGAGTCAGATGGTGCTCAGCAGAAGAGCAGTTAGGATCATGTTACTGCATCCCATCTGTTGAGCCAATAATGCACCTTCAGCAGTCTGTGGGAACTTGGAAAGAGCCAAAAGAGTCTAGAGAAGGCCCAGTTAGTTTTCTGCTGACAGAGTGGTTACATCCTTCTCTTAACATTGTGAGGTAGGGTGATTCCCAGTCTTGCAAGAGGGGCCAAGGCCATGGAAATGTACCTGGAAGTTCCATAGTAAGTCTCAATTGAATGACCTTTTGTCAGGTGCCTTAGCTGAACCTTTGCATTTTGAGTATTTTCCTGACTTCTGTCTGAGTCACAGCTGTCTTGTCTGTAGTTAGCCAGATGCTGCCTGTTCTTTTCTTCTCCCAGGTCCTTTTGTGAGCAGAGCTGCCTTTCACACAGGGTGAGGGTTTGGCAAATGGAAAGCTCAGCTCACTGTCGTGCCCTGACGTCCCTTCCTGCCTCGGTTACCTGAAACCATTGTGTTAGCATGAACGTGGCCTTGTCTGGGGCTGAGGGAAGCACGAGTCAAAAGGGTTTCTAGAATCTGTGGAAACCAGCCTGTTATACCAGGGGTCAACCCAGAGAGTGTGGTCATCACCTCTGTGCCCTTCAGCCACCTCTTGCCTTGGAACAGGACTTAGGGGATGAAGGTGATGTCAGTAACTTTGCAAGTGTTCACTTAAATCTTCAGGTGGTTCACTGTAGGTTGCTCTTACCTTTGGATTGCTTGGCTTTGCAGTTGGAATGCTTTCCAGTAACCATGGATGGCTGTGACAAAGCTGATGGTACAGAGCAACTGTGTACATCCACTCAGACCTTCAGAGCAGGAAGTTTGCAAGTTCCTTCCAGGCCATTAATGCCCTTAGGAATACTTGTACTTGCTGTTACTTGTTCAACGTGGTTTCTGGGCCTTCAGTCTGCTCTCTGTGGTGTTTTGTTGGTTGGCTAAACTCCTCACATGGCTGCTGGAAGAACGTGAGCTGCAGTGCAGCAGAGGTCCTGCTGGTGGGCAGAGGGCACTGGCTGCTGTGCCCCCTGGGACATATCCTGGGATCTTTGGGCCTGTCTGTGCTCTGGGCTGCAGCTAGCTGCACTACCTGCTGGTTACTGATGCCCTGTGAAACTCTCCCTGCAAGAGGATGGGGCAAACCTGTGGCACTAGGAGCTACTCCAGATCTAACTGCACTTCTGGTTGAAGATTCCCTCTTCGACCTGGCCCTTTTCTCAGGGCACCTCACATTGCTGCACATGTATTTTTCCACAAGGGAGGAAGGGGAATGGAGAGGGAGAAGTAGCATCTGGTAGATATTACTCTCCTTGTTCCATTTGCTGGTTCTGAGAGGTGATCCCTGCTGATGAGTGTAGGGGTGAAGCTGACTAAACTCTGATGAATGCATTGGTGTGTATGTGGAGAAAGAGTGATCTCCCTGGGAAACAGCAGTGCTCAGCTCTAGGCCAGATGAGTGTGTTCCATACCTAGATCTCAGATGACAGAGTGGCTGTTCTCATGCACTCTGCACTCCACTCTCTGTCTCCCTATGGTAGCAGCTTTTCTGATGGGAATTAGTCAAGTGTTGGTCACTTAGCATCTCATCCTTTCACTTTCTCGTTTGCTTTTGATTCTCTGGTGGTTGTCAAGCAGAATTTCTAACTCTGTAGCAAATCCCTTTCCTGTAATTCTGTGTTTCCATTTCATTAAGTTAATTTTCTTAGATCTGGGCCCCTCAGGAGGGACATTGAGGGGCTGGAGCAGGTCCAGAGAAGAGCAACGAGGCTGGGGAAGGGACTGGAGCACAAGTGGCATGAGGAGAGGCTGAGGGAGCTGGGGGTGTTGAGCCTGGAGAAGAGGAGGCTCAGGGGAGACCTTCTCGCCCTCTGCAACTCCCTGACAGGAGGTTGGAGTCAGGTGGGGGTTGGTCTCTTCTCCCAGGCAACCAGCAGCAGGACAAGAGGGCACAGACTCAAGCTCTGCCAGGGGAGGGTTAGGTTGGATCTTAGGAAGAGATTTTTTCCAGGGAGAGTGCTCAGGCATTGGGATGTGCTGCCCAGGGAGGTGGTGGATTCACCATCCCTGGAGGTTTTCCAGCTGAGACTGGATGTGGCACTTAGTGCCATGGGCTAGTGACCACGGTTGGGGTGGACTCAATGATCTTGGAGGTCTTTTCCAACCTGGTTGATTCTATTATTCTATGATAGGAGCAGGGAAATTAAGTTTCCAGCCCAAGCGCTGACCTTAATGCCACGTTCACCTTAACTGCTCTGCCCCTGTTATGGATCTGTCAAACTGGAACACCTCACTGCTTCAGAATGTTGGGTATATTGAGGTCTCTTTGTGCAGCATAGTTCACTCTAAGCATATTTCTCAGCACAGAAGTTGCTAAGGGAAAGCCTTTTAACTCAGGGCACATGTGCTGGTTGGTCTGGGGGCTGCAGAGGGAACAGCAGCTATGAACTGTGTCATATCACTTCAGACTGCTAAGGGTGGGTGTGTGTTCAACTTGTATGAGTTCTGTGTGTGAAAAAATACTAGTCCTGAGTGTCTGTCAGCTTGGGTCACACCTCCTGTCCTCACACTTGTGATGCTTCCTCCTTGCAGAACAATACGACGCGTTTGTGAAGTTCACGCATGACCAGATCATGCGACGATATGGAGAACAGCCTGCCAGTTGTGAGTATCTGTGTGCTGGGTACACAGCACCCACTCCCCAACCTCCAGCTCTGACTGCCCCTGCTGCTTCTCAGGCTTCCATGTTGGAGGTCTTTTCCAAGCAGTGCTGGTGGCACAGCTCAGTGTGCACAGGTGGCCAAGGGCACCTTGTCCTGGCTCAGCAGAGTGTGGCAGCAGCACTAGGGCAGTGTCATCCCCCTGCACTGGGCACTGGGGAGGTCCCAGCTCAGTGCTGTGCTCAGCTTTGGGCACTCACTGCCCAAAGGCCATTGAGGCACTGAGCGAGTCCAGCCAAGGGCAACGAGGGCAGCAAAGGGCAGAGCACATGGGCAAGGGCTGAGGGAGTTGGGTTGGTCAGCCTGGAGAAGAGGCTCAGGGGTGACCTCCTGGCTCTCTGCAACTCCTGCCAGGGCTGGAGAGAGGTGTGGGATGTGTGTCCTGCCAGGGCTGAGGGAGAGGAGAGAGGGAATGGCCTTGAGCTGAGCCAGGGCAGAGTCAGATTGGATGTGAGGAGAAATGTTTTGCCTGTTGTGGTGTTGAGGCCCTGGGATATTGCCCAGGGAGGTGGTGCAGTCACCATCCCTGGAGGTGTTTCAGAGGTGTCTGATGTGGCACTGGAGGATCTGGGTTAGGGTTTGGGGGTTCCAGCAGTAACAGGTTCATGGTTGGATTTGATGACCTTAGAGGTCTCTCCAGCCCTGATGGTTGTAGGATTCAGCTCAGCCCCAAGGTAACATATTTGCAACTGATGATGTCAGACTGAGCATGAAACGCACGAGAGAAAATGCAGCTTGTGTTTAAAACCTCCCGCTCTGCCCCCATGGCCTGGGCTGGTTTTAGCTTGAAGCTGCAGCAGGTTTGGGACAGAGCTGGCACTTGTTCCCTCCCTCCCTAACTCTTGTTTTCTTCTCTTTGCAGATGTTTCATGAATCACACTTTCTGCATATGTGGGCTGCCCTATACACCCTGTTTTATTGCTGCAAGCTGTCCCAGTTAAGACTTGCAGCAATGCCATATTTTTTTCCCCCTGTGAACACAGGTTATTTCAAGCTTTTGTCAGTGGCAACCACTCTTATGCAGCAACTGGTTTTGGAGTGCTCCCTGATGTCAGTACCACCTGGATGTGGACCTTTGCTACCTGTAATAATACCAGTGGCCTCATTTGCTGTATCATTACGATTTGGCTTCTTATGTTAATAAGTTTGACAAAGTAAAGGATTAAAGCTGGTGTTCTAGAAGTTGCCCTTCACTGGTTGTGTAAATAAAAACGTAGAATGACACTTCTGACTGAAGTTTAGTGTGGTTTTCATAACTGTGCACTACAACCTGGCTGTAATCACAGTTAAGTTTAGAATGTAATCCCAGGACAATGTTAAGCCAATAGCCCACAGTACTGCCTGTGAAATAGTGAAGGAGGGCATTTCTGTATTCCATGACTTTTTTTGGGGGTTAAGAATGGGTTTATATGATTTCTCTTTTTTTTTGTAGTTTTTATTTATTCTATCAGTCTTTAACAAATGTTTATTGCTGCAATTTTTCAGTGTATCATTGTTTTACTGCCCTTGTAGTACTGGAAATTTAGTTGGAAGAATAAAACATTTACTTCTAACCCGTTTGTTTTCAATATGCAGGTGGAACTTTTTGCTGTGTGTGAATAAACTGAAGTCTGAGCGTTTAAATGGAAACTTGATTTACTAGGAAGAGTGGGCTGGGCTAGGTGAGGAGGAGGAGGTGGAGAAGGATCTCAGGTGGTTCTTCAGAGGCAAAGGAATCTTCCTCAGCTTGGCTGTGGTGTTCCTTGTGGTGGAAGCACAAGGTTGGCATGGAGCTGATGAGAAACTCACTGTACCTTGCTGCACTCACCTTCCTTCAGGTTCCAGGGTCTTCTGCTTTGGGCACTTGAAAGCAGTTTGAGAGGAGTCCTTGGTTAGCAACTGTTGTCTCCTCTGACTCGTGGTCAGGTCCTGGCTGAGTGCAAGTCTGCTGAGACAGAGTGGGTGAGTGAGGCTGACTGACCTCTGTCCCACTCAGGTGAGGGGAGGTCTGGCTGGAATGGAATTGCAGCTTCAGCTGGTGGATGGACACAGGAGTTCCCTTGTGCTGAGGCTTGTGGTAGCAGAGAAGCCCTTGATGAGCTCCAGTTCTGAGTGAGCAGTGAGATTACAGGTTCAGAACTGGGCACCTTGCCAGTGTCAGAGTATTTTTGCTCCTGAAACTTACCTAAATATTTGGATTATTTCTCCTTCATTTTCAGAGTCTCAGCCATGAGAACTCTCTGCTAGACGCTCCTCTCGTGTCTTGTCACTGAAGATAAAAACCAAACTCTCAAGGGCTCTAATTTCTCTTGTTTGCCTCAGGGTCCTCAGTCCCTCTCCATGCTGCTCCTCACTTTTTCACCTCCTTTTACTGCTGAGCTGCCCAGGCACTGCTGCTGGCTGGACCACCACCTAAATTCCAGCATCCTGATACCTCTGCTGTGCCCTTCTCTCTTCCTCGGGGGATTTTAGGAGCTCTGAGTAGGAGGTGATGTCACGTTGGCATCCTGTGCTGCTCCAGGTCTGGCAGGTCCCGTGCCAGGCTGGGTGCTGCTGCCTCACAGCTGTGGAATGCTCAGCTTGTGCTGGCTTTGAAAACAAGGTGACATTCTTGGAAAGTTTTCATGGTTTTTAACCTGCTGCTTGTTCTCTCTTGGACTTTCAGCTGGCTCCTTGTCCTGCTCTCAGGGTCAGTATCTGCTGTGAGGACTTCCACAGGAAAGGTTTGGAGGGAAATGGTTGGCAGCTGTGGCAGCTGGAGTGATGGAAACAGGAAAATTGGAGTGCTGTGAAGAGGAGGTTGGTGCTGGAAAACAAACCTGCTCTGGAGAGGCTTCTCAAAGGTTTTTGAGTCAGGTAGGGATGACTGTGACACAGGAACTGCTCTGCTCCTGCCACTGCACTTGGTGGTGGCCACGTGCAGATGGTTTGTGTCACTGCAGGCAAGCTCAGGACAGAATTCCAACAGTGAAACCAAAGATCTTGGGTAAGGCAGTGATGTGTAAATTCCTCCCAAGCAGGTTATTGTGCACTCAGAGAGCAGCTTGGACATCCTGCCTGGGGTTTGGGTGTCCAGATGTGGCAGCACAGAGCTGTGAGGTGATTCAGCATTTCTCAGGCTGCAAAGGAAGGAGATCCAGGCATTTCTCAGGCTGCAAAGGAAGGAGATTGAAGCATTTTTCAGGGTAGCAAAGGAAGGAGATCCAAACACTTCCCAAGGCTGGAAGTAAGGAGACTCAAGCAGTCCTGTGTGCTGACACTTGAGCTTGGCCTGTGGACTCTGGAAAAATAGATGACTCTTAGCAGCTTCAGTTTAGAAACTCTGTGTGAAAGCTCTGTCCATTCCCAAGCTGGGAATTGGGAAGAGATTGAAGCATTTTTCAGGGTAGCAAAGGAAGGAGATCCAAACACTTCCCAAGGCTGGAAGTAAGGAGACTCAAGCAGTCCTGTGTGCTGACACTTGAGCTTGGCCTGTGGACTCTGGAAAAATAGATGACTCTTAGCAGCTTCAGTTTAGAAACTCTGTGTGAAAGCTCTGTCCATTCCCAAGCTGGGAATTGGGAAGGATTCTGTGATTCCATTCCACAGTGAGAAGAAAAACACCTGAGGCTGGTAAAGCATCCAGAGTTTATATTCTTGTGATCCAGGACTTGTGACCTTGGTGTGAAAGCTCTTCAGTGCTGAGAGCTGAGGCTGAAAGGCTTTTCCAAGGCATGTGGTCATTCTTAGAATCACAGAACTGAAGGGTTGGAATGGACCTTCCCATTCACTGCTGTTGTAGGCCCCAAGATCAAGCAGCAGTGCAAAGAGGTGGCAAAATGCAGCAGAGTAAAGGGTTTGCAAACCATTCAGGCAAGAGTTAACCTGAATTCAGGTCTGATTTCTGGCAGTGTTTTGCTGAAAGATGTGGTGCCCTCAGAATGTGACCGTTAGCAGCTCAGAGGTGATGCTGTACACTGGGACAGTGGCAGAGCTAGAACAAACATTGGCACCTGAGGCTTCTTTTGCCCCTGTTTGCTGTCAGGGAACACTTCCCTGGAGTAGCTGCAGGGGTGTTGTTCTGTGCAGACAGTGCTAGGAACCAGCTTAATGTCACAGCTGAAATCTGTGTCTGTATTGCAGCTGAAGCACATGAAGGTGTCTTTGCTGATAGTGATGTTGGCTCCAGATCCAGTGGTGTTAAGGACTCCCCAGTCCAACCCTTGAAGCAAGGAAGGAAAACTAAAGTCTGTTTCTGACCAGTTTTCTCTAGTTTGTGTTTCTAGCTGTCCAACCTTCCTCTCCTTGCTGAAGAACACGAAATTGCAGAGTATTTCCTGCCTCATTTTCCCCAACGAACATCTTTATACAACTTACAGCCTGAAGTGCCAAGGATGGAATTAAGGATTTGATCCTGAGAAACCATTTATAGCACAGCAAATGTGACTTTAACCTTAACCTTTCATGTTCCTAGTCAAAGGGAAGAAGCAGCTATTGACTATTAATTTTACTGTTCTCATGTCATGTTGGCTCTGCACATTTGGGGATTAAAGGCCACACACTGTTGAGGTTTGGCTGCTCTTTCTTTCTTGCATGTTTTACCCTCCAGAGGGGAGAAAGTTAGCCCAGGTGAGGTTAGGGGAATGGGTGGGAGACTTGGCTCTGTCTCCTCTTGCACATCAGGGAGACACTTGGTGCTGCTCCTTTGCATCTGT
This sequence comes from Acanthisitta chloris, assembly GCF_000695815.1. Taxonomy (NCBI): domain Eukaryota; kingdom Metazoa; phylum Chordata; class Aves; order Passeriformes; family Acanthisittidae; genus Acanthisitta; species Acanthisitta chloris. Next base: position 21,169 of record NW_008693783.1, on the reverse strand, counting down.
CAAGGGTGAGATAATCAGGTGAGGTTTGAGGGGCTGTTTGTGCCCCCACCTCTGCTGGGATGTCGCTTCCCTCTCTGCTGCTGGGAAGCCTCACATGTACAGGTCTCTGCAGGGAAGAACTGTGGAATTTTTTGCCCACTGTGCCTTGATGGAACTTATACAGCTGCTTCACTGAGATCCTGAAGATTCCTGCTCTTGAGTTGTCCTTGTTGTTTCCCAAGTTGTCTGTTCAGGCAGTACAGAGGCTGATAAACTCCTCCTCCTCCTCCTGCCTGGCAGCATTTAGAACCAGGCCCTCCCCTGGGCACAGCAGGATGTGCTGCTGTCTCTGCAGCTAGAGAGAATCACAGAAGGGCAGGCTTGGAATGGACCTTACAGATCATCTAGGCAGGGATGGTTGGGACTAGATGATCTGTAAGGTGCATTCCAACCCTTCCGTTCTATGATTCTGATTCTGGAAAATAAGTGACTTCTACCCTCTCTGAAGGTATTTCTACCAAGCCTAACCTCTCTCACCCACAGTCCTGGGGAAACAGCTTGGTCAGCCACAGGTTCTTGTAATAGGACTTTCCCCATCCTAGTAGAGCTGTGGTTTCTGGCAGCGATTCAGAGCTCCAGGCTCTCCTTTTCAGCTGTCTGGAGGAGGCTGAAGTGGTGGTACAGCTAAGTGGAGCCTGGTGGCAGCCAGAGCAGCCCTGAAACGCCGCAGGAAAAGTGAAGTCTGCAATCCTCTCTCAGGCACCTGAGGTTGGCTGGAAACTTCCTGGAGGGACAGACAAAGGAACCAGCACTCCCTCTGAAGTTGGGAGCACTTTGCTCCATCTACAGCCCCTTCCTAGGTGCCACAGCCTAGGTCCTGTCCCAGCCCTCAGGGCAGTTTATCAGCACACAGCACACACGTGTGCAGCTCTGCAGAGAGCACAGCTCTCCCCTTGGCTTCCTCAGCTTCCCCAGGCCTGAAAAACACAGGACACTGATGTCAGCACGAACACTCACTCCCCACGCAGCCTGAGGGAAGCCCAAAAGGGCTGGGAATGTTCTTTGATTGAAGATCTGTCAGATGAGCAGTGCTGAACAGGCTTAGCCTACGGTTACTGGCACACAGCTGTTTGCTCTCCCTGCCAGCAGCACAGATCCTCAGCAGAGAGAGGTAACTCTGAGCTCTAGGTGTGGATTTTCCTGCCAGGGCTGAGGGAGAGGAGAGAGGGAATGGCCTTGAGCTGAGCCAGGGCAGAGTCAGATTGGATGTGAGGAGAAATGTTTTCCCTGTTGTGGTGTTGAGGCCCTGGGATATTGCCCAGGGAGGTGGTGCAGTCACCATCCCTGGAGGTGTTTCAGAGGTGTCTGATGTGGCACTGCAGGATCTGGGTTAGGGTTTGGGGGTTCCAGCAGGGACAGGTTCATGGTTGGACTCAATGATCTTCAAGCCTTGATGATTCTATGATTCTTAGTTTCCCTGACAGCAAAATCAGCTAGATTTGAGCAACTTCACTAGAAAAAGGAAACAAACAATTCACTTCTGCTCTTCTCAAAGAGGAAATCTCTCTACCTTCATAATTTTTCTGTCCCTTTTCCTTCCTCAAGAAGGAGTTTTAGGGCAGCCTCAATCAGTTGTGAAGAACATGCAGCAGAGGCTGAACATGGCAGTTCACTGTCTATTGTAGAACACTTGTTTTATTTATTTTTAAATCTACCTCAAGCTCTAGAAGGCATTTTACAATGCTGAGCCTCACCAAGAATAATACTGCTCATCACTTGTGTGGCTTGCACAGCCACTGTTGTCCTTCTGGCTCACTGGGCAGCACCACATCAGGGACCTGCCAAGCATCACCCATCAACAACAAAAACTGGCAGCAGGGCAGAGTATTTGGAGGATGAGCATGGACAGAGCAGAGCACTGCAAACCAGCACTGCTGTCCAAGTCTGTCCAGGCACTCAGGATTCTCTCCCAACGCTGACTCAGTGGCACTGCACAAGGGCTGGTTCAGAGGGGACACTGCAGGGCAGGGTGAGAACAGGTTCCTGGACACCCTGGGGGCACATTAACAGCCTCCCCACGTCAGCCTTGCCATGTGGTCAGTCTTCTGCTTGCTTGGCTTGATGAAGCCCAGGAGCTCCAGCTCGGACACGGCGCGGACGAAGCGAGCGCTGGGTGACCCGTGAAGGAAACAGGGATGGAGACACTTCTCTCTAGGAGGGGAAGATTTCTGCAGCATGGGAAGCATGGATTACCCAACGTGTGGTGGTGCACAACAGGATTGTTGGAAGGAAGGGCAGAGCATGATTTACCTACAGAAGCTGCAGCCTAATCAGTACTGACTTTGCTCCATGTGCAACAAAGGGAGAGTTCCTTTGCCACTGCTGAGGGGAGCTTAGAGCCTACAAAGATACTAATTCTGTACTCTCTTAGAAGAAAGAATTAATCCCTTCATGTCCCTTGAGAAAAAAATGGAAAGATAATTAGAGATGATTTTTGAAGCTTCATGAAACAGCACAACCTTTTCCTCAGTTTCTATTCACTGCACCATTCTTGCTGCCTCCCTGACACAGCTTTCTATCCTCAGGAAAAGAGTTTAGCCCTGCTCAGGCCCTGGGATATGGCCCAGGGAGGTGGTGCAGTCACCATCCCTGGAGGTGTTTCAGAGGTGTCTGATGTGGCACTGGAGGATCTGGTTGAGGGTTTAGGGGTTCCAGCAGTGACAGTTAAAGGCTGGACTTGATCTTAAGAGGTCTCCAGCCCTGATGGTTCTATGTGCAACTGTTGCTATTTCTCTATCTGCTTTCTAGGTCACAGCTCTCCCATCACTGCCAGGGTTGGGGCAGCCACAGCCTCCCTGGGCACCCTGGGACAGGGTCTCACCACCAGAACAGGCAAAACTTCTGCCTAACATCTAACCTCAATTTCCCTCCTTCACTTTGTGCCCATTGCCCCTTGTGCTGTCCCTGCAGCTCCTAACAAGAAGGCACAACATGAAGCTGTAAATCCTGTAAGCATTTGAGTGTGAAGAGAAATAGAAAAGGATACTGGATGATATCATCCACCTGGCCTGAGGAAGCTGCAGCTGCATCTGGTTCCTGAGCTGCTGTCACCACAGTTGAGAAAGCCTAGAGAGGGAAAAGCAATACAGATTTAATACAGTTCATACACAGACAGAACCACAGAATCATCAGAGCTGGAAGGGACCCTGAGGATCATCAGTCCAACTCCTGCCCTGCACAGACATCCCTGACAGTCACACCCTGTGCTGAGAGCATTGGCCAAACACCTCTGGAGCTCTGTCAGCCTTGGGGCTGTGACACTGCCCTGGGAGCTGTTCAGGGCCCAAACACCTCTGGGGAAAGAAGAACCAGTTGCTAATCTCAGCCTAACCCTGCCCTGACACAACTCCAGCCCATTCCCTGGGCCCCGAAAAATTAAATATAAGGTATACATATATGAACTCTATATAAACCAGTGAGCTCTGAGCAATGGTTACTCCCAGGAGGAATGAGACCTTGCACTGCTAACTCTGTGAACATGTCAGCTGAGCAGCAATCAAAGGAGGTGACAGATTACCATGGCAGAATGGAAGGTATCACTGTGAACTCCTGTGCATTTTGACCTGGGTCCCTGCAGTCTGGTGGGCAGAGGAGTGCAGTGATCTGAGCTGCAGAAGGAGCACTGGAGCCAGGCAGAGATGCAGCACAGAAGGTCAATCAGAGCACTGGACACAGGGAAAGGTGTTGGTGTCTCCACATACCTCTAACCAATCCACCAGATTGATTAATCTGCCACACTCCAAGTGAAGCTTATACACGATGCAGATGTCAGGGGCCTTGTTGGAAATGCTTCCCCCATCACACTTCAGAGCTTGATTCTGGTGGGAGAGAAAAATTGAAGGAAAGATCAGTAAAGCACAGTAAAACCTTGGTCAGATTTTAATTTTTAAGGGCTGGGTCCAATCTTAGCTCAATGGGAGGTGTTTTACCCAGACGTTTGCTGCTTGGTTATCATCCAGTTGATCATACAGAGAGGAAACAAACAGGAAAATAACAAAACATACCACTAAACCAAAACCCAACTAAAGCTACTTCACTCCTGGTGTTAGTTCTGTAGTGCTATTCACTTCTGTGCACTGTAATGAGTGATTATCTGATCAGGCTGTTACCCAATTCTCTGGCTAGTTCTATTCACACAGGAGAGAGAAATACTCTTTTATGGGCTCAGGAAAAGAAACTAGTCATAATTTGCTGATGCAGAAAATAGCAAAGCATCTCCTTCTCTCCTGCTTCCCTGGAGGGAAGAGGAAGATTTGCTACCAATCTGTCAGATGTACTAAAAAGCAAAATTCCTTCTCTCATCTCAGTTTTATCTTTGGAGTTGATCTCTGGCTTCAAACTCAGAGCCTATAAAGGCAAAGGTCTGACTGCTCACCAAGTATTCTGCAGTTCAGGAAATGAATGGAACTGGTGAGGTTAGGAGAGCTCTAAGATCATCAAGTCCAACCACTGACCCTAAGTGCCACATGGACATGTCTCTTAAATCCCTCCAGGGATGGTGACTGCACCACTTCCTTGGGCAGCTGTGCCAGGGCTGGGCAGCCCTTTCTGGGAAGAAATATTCCTTAATATCCAACTTGAACCTCCCCTGGTGCAACCTGAGGCTATTTCCTCTCATCCTAGAGCTTGTTAACTGGGAGAAGAGCCCAAACCCCACCTCTCTCCAGCCCTGGCAGGAGTTGCAGAGAGCCAGGAGGTCACCCCTGAGCCTCTTCTCCAGGCTGACCAACCCAACTCCCTCAGCCCTTGCCCATGTGCTCTGCCCTTTGCTGCCCTCGTTGCCCTTGGCTGGACTCGCTCAGTGCCTCAATGGCCTTTGGGCAGTGAGTGCCCAAAGCTGAGCACAGCACTGAGCTGGGACCTCCCCAGTGCCCAGTGCAGGGGGATGACACTGCCCTAGTGCTGCTGCCACACTCTGCTGAGCCAGGACAAGGTGCCCTTGGCCTCCTTGGCCACCCTGGTGGCTCATGTTCAGGTCCTTCCCTGCTTGGCACCTCTCCAGTCACTCAGATTCAGGTCATCAGCACTGAACCAGTCACTTGGGAAGGACAAAACCCACTTGGGCCAGAGGCAAAAGTCTCTGAGCTGCAGAGATTTACAGCACTGAACTTCAGTTCCATGCACCCTAAGAAGCCAACGTAGAAACAACCACTGACCTTTCATGGATCTTTCCTAAAATGCTTTTACATGCTAGTAAAATGTACAGGTCCCTTTGGGACGTTTACAGCTGTAGCAATGATACCTTCATAAACAACTGCTTTCCAAGACAGGAAAGAAGGTTGGACAAAAAATATAATTTTGCTCAAGAATCTCTAGCTCACCTTTCATGGGTCTCAAGGGGCATCTAGGACTAAGGTCCAGTTTGGACTCTAGAACCCCTAGCAATTTTCAGGTTTATTTGTTCTCTATGAGGAACACAAAAGCTGCAAACATTAGGTTAATGTCTCTCAGTTCAGTCACAGAAACATCAAGGCTGGAGGACACCTCTGAGCTCATCGTGTCCAACCATGAACCTGTCACTGCTGGAACCCTTGAAGAAGGGAAGAGAAGGTTGTGTGGAGAGCTCAGAGCACCTTGCAGGAGCTGAAGGGGCTCCAGGGAAGCTTCAGAGAGATCTGTGTTAGGAGCTGCAGGGACAGCACAAGGGGCAATGGGCACAAATTGAAGGAGGGAAATTGAGGTTGGATGTTAGGCAGAAGTTTTGCCTGTTGTGGTGGTGAGACCCTGTCCCAGGGTGCCCAGGGAGGCTGTGGCTGCCCCAACCCTGGCAGTGTTCACAGCCAGGTTGGCTGAGCCTTGAGCAACCTGCTCTGGTGGGAGGTGTCCCTGCCCAGGGCAGGGCTTGGGGCTGGGTCAGCTCTGAGCTCCATCCCAACCCCTAAAATCCTATGATTCTATAATTTGAAACTATTATGGCACACTCCTGAGTTACAGGCTGACAAACCCATGTCTCACTGTAACAGATATGACTAGCACAGGCTCTGGATCCCTCACACAGAACTCTTCCCAGAATCAGCCTCTTTATTCCAGGAGACAAATTCCCTAAGCTCTCTGGACAAACTCCCCAGCTGCTTATCAACTCTTGCTGGTTCTCTGCAAAACACTTGAATGTTTGCCAAGCCTCATGAAACAGCAAAACTGAGCCTGGGCCACCACCCTCACACTTAGCCCTCAGCAGGTTCTCCAGCAGCCCAAAGAACTCTGTGCTCCTTACCTTGAGGTAGCAGTATGGGTTGTTCAAGGCTGTGTGCAGAGCAGTCCTGGGGGCAGCGCTGAGGTGCCCACGGAGCACTGAGGCTGTGTTGAAATACACCACCTCGTGCAGTGTCCTGTGGTCTGCAGGGACCAGGTATCTCCTGCAGAAGCATCAGGGGGAAGGAGGGGAGTCACAAGCTTTAGCTTGAGGGACACAACAGAACTGTGCTGCACTCAGAGCCTACAAGGAGTTATGTTTCCCAACCAAATCTCTGAGAAAACAAGATGAACTGCACTAAAATAAAACTTGGGAGTAGAGAAATCTGTTATTATCCACTCTCCATCCAAGGGATTTAGCACAGAACTCCAGCTGGGCCAGCTAAAATGTTAACACCAGCTTTGTACTCCACAGCCCTTGCTTATCCATCTTGAGGCCTCGTGATGAGTCTCTGCTCATCTTTGTCTTCATATTTGAGCTGGATGAAGCCTTGAGCAACCTGCTCTGGTGGGAGGTGTCCCTGCCCAGGGCAGGGCTTGGGGCTGGATGATCCCTAAGGTCCATTCCAACCCCTAAATTCTATGATCCCATGCTATTTGAAGCTTTTCTCTTGGTACAGTCATAATTTTGTTAGCTCCTCTGCCTCCCCCCCTGCCCTCATCTCTTCCCTCACCACAACAAGCCTTTCACATTTTCCCCTCCAAACTCTATCTGCTGTGGTTTTCTCACTGAAAACAGCTCCCAGCATGGACAGGATATCACACTTGACATCTGCACCATTTCCTATGTAGAACAGAGCAGCAAAGATTAGGGTAAAAGCTACTTTGACAGATATACTCAGTCCCCCCTTGACTTTATCTCTGTAGCCAAAGCAAGTTGGTCAATTCATATGCCAATTATTTCAATTAATCTATGTAAAAGAGATTTTTTATCTCAGCTATTATTTTTAGAGCCCTCAAAGGGAACAAACTGAAGGAGGGAAATTGAGGTTCGATGTTAGGCAGAAGTTTTGCCTGTTCTGGTGGTGAGACCCTGTCCCAGGGTGCCCAGGGAGGCTGTGGCTGCCCCAACCCTGGCAGTGTTCACAGCCAGGTTGGATGAGCCTTGAGCAACCTGCTCTGGTGGGAGGTGTCCCTGCCCAGGGCAGGGCTTGGGGCTGGCTGAGCTCTCAGCTCCATTCCAACCCCTAAAATTCCATGATGATTCTATGAAAGAGAGAACAGGAAGGAAGAAAACCCCAAGTGTGCTGCAGGGACCAAGACAGAGTTTTGACAAGATTAACATGCTCATATGGTGAGTAAAATTTCTGTCCTGGTGCAAACAAGTGCAGGAGGATAAAAGGGCTAAAACTTACCTGACAAGATTGTCTATGTAGTCAACAACTTCCAATCGAAGCACTTCAAACTTGGTCATCACTTTCTTAGACCTCCTTGACTCCTTCAGCTCCAACAGAGTCTTGAAAACAAAGGGGTGGATAAAACACATGGGAGGCAGTTATTGTCTGGAGAACACAGTCTATATGTGTAACACACAGGATTAATTTGCTGATGCTGTTTGAATGGCTGATCATGCAGTGGTTTTCATCTAGGCCAATGTGTTCCGTTCTCAAACCCTTAGGAGTTTGGGAAATCCAAAGATGTATGTGCTGGGCAGAATGTTTAAATCATCAACTAAGCAGAATGTGAGTGGTGAGACCCTGTCCCAGGGTGCCCAGGGAGGCTGTGGCTGCCCCAACCCTGGCAGTGTTCACAGCCAGGTTGGATGAGCCTTGAGCAACCTGCTCTGGTGGGAGGTGTCCCTGCCCAGGGCAGGGCTTGGGGCTGGGTGAGCTCTCAGCTCCATTCCAACCCCTAAAATTCAGTGATTCTATGAATGTTTCAATAGCATGTTAAACAGAAAGAAAACATCCAATTTGATTTGTAAAATCCTGGTTTAGGACAGGTGTTTTCTATCATTATCTGTGTCAGGAGGA
>NW_008693783.1:0-12946 GCF_000695815.1 Acanthisitta chloris | reverse complement strand
AGATGAGACACTCCCACACAAGGTTTGCTCAGATCCCCAGCAAGCTGGGAAGAACCCCCCATGGAGAATGACCCACGAGCAATCACATCTCAAAGGCTGCACTTAAGGAACAAGGCAGTAAAGCCTCAGCAGGACTAACCTTCTGCAGGTGATACAGGTCTGTCTTCTTCTGCAGCTCATTTGGTGACAATACTGTCGCATCTCGTTCTTGGGAAACTTCTGCTACTGGAACAAAAGTGATGTCTGAGACATGGGGCAAAGTTCTCCTGCCTAAACCCCCTTGCCCAAGCAATGCAGGAGTGCTCAGCCCCTTGCTCACACAGCCCCAAACACTTGTGGCTTTGGAGTCCTGCACCTCAGAGAAGGTTGTTGAGGGATCTGCAGTGCAGCTTAACCCACAGGAAGGAACCAAAGCAGTTCAACCCTGAGCAAAGGTCTAGCACAAACCTTTGCATGTCACTTGAGTTGTTTTATGCCACCCTAGGGCATGCTCTCCACATCTGCAAGCTGGGCAGGTGAGTACTAGATGTCACTGATGCTCTAGGAGTGTTCAATGCTTTTAGTTTTCCTTTTCAGGTGCAGAAAAACACTGAGACAGAAATTAGCTCTCCCTAAGTAACCCAGAAACTGCAACCAGAGCAGCAAAGCACAATTGTGCTAAGGTATTTGGGTGTCCAGTTTTATCCTTTTCTTCACCTATAGCACTGATGGAGTTTGTTGATCAACTGAACCAATTATTAGCCATTTTTAGGTAAAAGCTAAGAAGCAAAAACTCCCAAAGCAACAATCGGTGCCAGGAGGAGTGATAATCAAATCAGGGGCACAAGGGACAATGGGCACAAATTGAAGGAGGGAAATTGAGGTTTGATCTTAGGCAGAAGTTTTGCCTGTTGTGGTGGTGAGACCCTGTCCCAGGGTGCCCAGGGAGGCTGTGGCTGCCCCAGCCCTGGCAGTGTTCAAGTGTGAGAGGTTCAGTGAGTAATGTTTGCTGATCTGCCCAAGTTCTTATCTTGCATCACTCTTCCGTGTTACAGAAAGCATCAACCACAGAGCAGTGAAGGACAAACACTTCCTGACCTTGTGCATGTCTTTACAGAAAACACTCCTGAGAATCTGATGGTTTGACACAGTGAGAGGATATCTCAGGGAAACTGAAACCCAGAGGATACAACAGCTTTCATGCAATCAGCAGTGGAATGTCTGATGGCACACACCCACCTTCCTGGTCCTGAAACTGGGTCAGGAACTCCTTCAGCTTCTCTACTGTCTTCTCAAATTCCTTCCCAGACGATGACACCAAGATTTCCACACACTGTTCAAGCATGGTTACCAAATCAGCCTTATTCAACATCCTACAAGACACAATTGTTGGCTGAGGTTGAAACACAGGATGATGAAACAGCTTTCAGTGCTCTTGGCTGCAAAAAAGTTAACAAATAATTGGAAAAACTCCCTTGGAAAGGAAAGAGCCTCCAAGATTTCAAGCCTTCAGTCTTGTAGTTTATAGAACCATCAAGGCTGGAGGAGATCTCTGAGGTTAGAGAGTCCAACCATGAACCTGTCCCTGCTGGAACCCCCAAACCCTAACCCAGATCCTGCAGTGCCACATCAGACACCTCTGAAACACCTCCAGGGATGGTGACTGCACCACCTCCCTGGGCAATATCCCAGGGCCTCAACACCACAACAGGGAAAACATTTCTCCTCACATCCAATCTGACTCTGCCCTGGCTCAGCTCAAGGCCATTCCCTCTCTCCTCTCCCTCAGCCCTGGCAGGACAGACCATTTGGAACCAATCCAAATTTTTACAACAGATTACAATTTAAGCCAATTAAAACTAATAATTTGATTGCTAATATCTAACACAATCACACTCTAACAGACAAAACCCAACTCCTGTTCTCATTCACACAAAGAACTTCAGTGGTTCCAGCACAGGAGATATTAGAACCTGCTGAATTCCACAGCAACAGGTAGAAAAGCAAAATGAAAAGAGCAATCACACTGGCAAACAATGCTAAAACCAGCTGTGAACACAGAGTCTCCTCAGCCTTCAGTTCCAGGGGAAGGGATGACTGATATTCTCCATGTGTGCAGGGGTATTAAAAAGGGAGAGAAACTCACCTTGCCAGCTGCAGAGCTGACTCATATTCCTCTGTCTCCCACACTTGGCTCTCCAGACATGCACAGTGCAGCTCCCTGATCTGTGGGGCAGAAGGTGAAGAAAGGACAAAGTGTTTTACAGAGTAATGAGGAACACTTACAGCAAGCTGTCCAGAGCAAGAGGCAGTTCCTTTGGAGCTTGTTTCCCAAAGATGCAGAATGATTAAAAAAGAAATCAGACCATCTAAGATCCTCCACAACTAAGCTTCTAGTGTTGCTGCAGACTCTGTGCTCTCTGCACCAGATTTCAAACACCTCACACTCAGATGATGATGACAGCAGAGAACAAAGAACTCCAAGCCAATGCCCCAGCTAAAACATCCTTTTATCCTCAAATACTGGGACACCTCATGCTGCTTTTGTGGCGAGTGACAGATCCAAGTAACAGTATGGGACACACCAGGAACTGAGAGGTAGATGCACATGCACAGAATGTACTGCTCTTCTCCTGGAAGGAGAATTTGCTGAGCATGAGAAGGTGGGTTAAATGACATCAGAGCAACAGAGCTATTAAGATCAATTATCACTGTTCCAATCATCCTTTACTTTGTAGAGATAGTTGCTAAAAACTCAGTCTCTTCATCTGAACTTGAGCAGTGATCTAAGAGGAGGCAGAAGAGCACACAGAGTCTGCAGTGCACACAGGTAATCCCAGGAGTGGGGAAGGCAATGTGTGGGTTCTGTGCATCTGCCTCCTCCTGGAAACTCCTCCTGCTGCCTGACAAGGTACCAGCCATGCCCCCAGCACACAGCAAGAAAACATCTCTGCATTGCAGGAAACAGGGGCAAAGGAGCACGTCAGTCAACAAAGAGAAAGAAGAAACACTCCATAAGATGTCAGAGTTTGAGCACAACACACCCAAGAAAAACCTCAACAAAGCCCATATAGAATCATTAAATTTTAGGGGTTGGAATGGAGCTGAGAGCTGACCCAGCCCCAAGCCCTGCCCTGGGCAGGGACACCTCCCACCAGAGCAGATGTAGCACCTTGCACTGCATTTGGTTGAGCTCCATCAGGTTTGCATTGTTCCACCTCTCCAGCCTGTCCAGGTCCCTCTGGATGTCCCATCCCTTCCCTCCAGCTGGGACTGCCCCACACACTTGGTGCTGTATATACATCAGTACATCACCTGCTTGCCCAGAGGATACTTTGGAAGAGAAGATGTGAAAACATGAAGACACCTCAGGACAGAAACATAATGTTCATGGTACACGTGCAGGTCCTCCAGCAACTTCTGTGCTTCCTCCTGCAGTGACAGAGTCATTCCTTGTAAGTCACTCTGAGATCACTCAGAACTCCCACAAAGCATTTAAAATGGCTCTCAAGTTTGGACACTCTGGTGTGCTGTGATTTCAGCCCCCAGTGTGAAACCAAGGCCTTTGTGCAGTCAGAGCTGTATCTGAGCAGTTCCCTGCAGCCACATTGCATGTTGTTAGCTCTCCTTCCTCCCCCCAGCTCACTAGAGGTGATTACCATCACCATTTTACCATTTTCAGCTGTATTTTTAGCCTCTAGGTTTGGTTTCTCATCTCACAAGAACCAGACTATACACCATCCCTTTAACAGGCAATGAGAAATTATCGAGATCCTCTGACTTGATTATTTGCATCTTTACATTACAAATGCTTTTTTCTTCCTGATCCTGTGCCCTGGTTTTATTAGTTAGGTACACATCAAAAGAGCAGTTCACAGAAAATCGTGTTCAGTTGCTGCTCCTTTGTGTCAGTTTGACTTTGTTCACTCATTGGGAATTGCAGGAAAAAAAACAGGTATGAGGAAAAGAGATTACTGATGCTGCTCCTGCATATTCAGTAATGAGAGATGCAGCTCATTATCACCTCCAAGACCTTAGGGTAGACACGAGTTTGTGTTTTAATTCTGAGCAGGCTCAGTAAAGAAAAATTATCCCCACCACAAAGAAAGGTTAAAGAAAACAAGGATTTTAAGGGAATTTTAAAGGGAATTTTTAAAGGGATTTTAAGGGAATTTTTAAAGGGATTTTAAGGGAATTTTTAAAGGGATTTTAAGGGAATTTTTAAAGGGATTTTAAGGGAATTTTTAAAGGGATTTTAAGGGAATTTTTAAAGGGATTTTAAGGGAATTTTTAAAGGGATTTTAAGGGAATTTTTAAAGGGATTTTAAGGGAATTTTTAAAGGGATTTTAAGGGAATTTTTAAAGGGATTTTAAGGGAATTTTTAAAGGGATTTTAAGGGAATTTTTAAAGGGATTTTAAGGGAATTTTTAAAGGGATTTTAAGGGAATTTTTAAAGGGATTTTAAGGGAATTTTTAAAGGGATTTTAAGGGAATTTTTAAAGGGATTTTAAGGGAATTTTTAAAGGGATTTTAAGGGAATTTTTAAAGGGATTTTAAGGGAATTTTTAAAGGGATTTTAAGGGAATTTTTAAAGGGATTTTAAGGGAATTTTTAAAGGGATTTTAAGGGAATTTTTAAAGGGATTTTAAGGGAATTTTTAAAGGGATTTTAAGGGAATTTTTAAAGGGATTTTAAGGGAATTTTTAAAGGGATTTTAAGGGAATTTTTAAAGGGATTTTAAGGGAATTTTTAAAGGGATTTTAAGGGAATTTTTAAAGGGATTTTAAGGGAATTTTTAAAGGGATTTTAAGGGAATTTTTAAAGGGATTTTAAGGGAATTTTTAAAGGGATTTTAAGGGAATTTTTAAAGGGATTTTAAGGGAATTTTTAAAGGGATTTTAAGGGAATTTTTAAAGGGATTTTAAGGGAATTTTTAAAGGGATTTTAAGGGAATTTTTAAAGGGATTTTAAGGAAATTAGGCATTGGGATTAGGGATTAGGATTGGGATTAGGGATTAGGATTGAGATTAGGGATTGGGATTAGGATTAAGATTGGGATTGGGGATTAAGATTGGGATTAGGATTGTGATTAGGATTAGGGATTGGATTAGTATTAGGGAGTAGGATAGGGAGTAGGGCTTTGGGATTAGGATTGGGATTAGGATTATGATTAGGAATTGGGATTAGGATTAAGATTGGGATTAGAGACTGGGATTAGGGATTAGGATTATGGATTGGGATTAGGATTAATGCTGCTGCATCAATCTCATCCCCCAAACACAGAGCACTATGTTTTAGGGGGATGAGATCTGTAGTTCCCTCAGCTTCTCCCTAGCTCCTGACTGATGGAGCCAATAGACACACACAGCAATGTATTTTACCAGATAATGAAGTGAAAAGGGATATTCTGTTTTAGGAGGGTTTGAAAACATTATTAGACTGTATGTTGTTATTTCCCTAAGTATAGATAATATATTGCCACATACAGAAAATTCCAAAGGAAATTTGCCATGGGAACTTTTAAGACAGAGTTGTCAGTAACTGGAGTGTAAAGTTGCTTTCAAAACAGATGATTTTGAATGGGTGGAACTTGTCCCACAGTTCTTAAAAAGCATGGTAACCACATGGAATATTAAATCACAGCTGACAAAGGCTATGGCAGGTTCAGGGACTAAGCTTGAGGAGCAGGATAACCTGGTCCTGAAACATGAACAGCAAATTTATATGAAGGAGTAACGAAGTGATGCTGAAAGCATTTCCAAAGCTCAGAATGAAACTGCAGATTAAATTTACTGCAGTAAATCTGCAGAGGACACTAAGTTGGGTGGGAGTGTGGAGCCTCACTACTGGCCATGAAGCTCAGTATGTTCTGTATGGAAGATATTATGTAGAACTATATTGTATTTTATTAAGATCCACAATGTAATATATTGGGGAAGTTGTTTTTGTGCTCCAAAGACATTGCTGAAGTCTTACCTTTAAGCAGCTGTCTGAGGTCAGCAGTGCAATCTGCTTCTTTGACTCCTGTCCTTCCACATACCTCATGGCAAGGGGGGAAAAAACAGCAAACATAAGGAGCACAAAGTAAAGAAAGACTATAGGGTTCAAAATTCCAGAGAGCTTATGCTGCTGGAAGGATTTCCTTGGAAAGACTCAAAGAAAGCAGTCAAATCCAGCAAGTTGCTAGGCCACTCCAAAACCCTAAAGATTATGCTCCAAATCAGCTTAACAAGTTCAAAAGTGGTTTCTGGTTATTTGTCATAACAGCTTGTTCCTGTGTTCAGAGCAAGAGGAAAAGCAATCCAAGTGATTACACAGCACAGGAGCTGAACTGGCCACACTGGGAGATTGAGGCTTCCTCAGAGTGCTTAAAGGTCCTGCTTGGCCAACCTGATCTCCTGTGACCAAGTGACCTGCTGAGTGGCTGAGGGGAAGGCTGGGGCTGTGTGTCTGATCTCAGCAAGGCATGGGACACTGTCTCCCACTGGCAGGAAAACTGGCTGCTCGTGGCTTGGCTGGGTGGACTCTTCCATGGGTTAAAACTGGCTGATGGGTGAGAGAATTGTGGTGAATAGAGCTAAATCCAAGTGAGGCTGTCACTAGTGATGCTCCCCAGGGCTCAGTGTTGGAGCTGGTCCTGTTTGACATCTTTAGTGATGATCTGGACATGGGGATTGAGTGAATCTCAGTGAAATCACAGACACACTGAGCTGGGTGTGAGTGTGGATCTGCCTGAGGGTAGGAAAGCTCTGCAGAGAGACCTGGAGTGACTGGATCAGTGGCTGAGGACACTGCAGGAGGTCAGTGAGGCTCAGAGCAGCCCAAGCAGCTCCAGGCTGAGCCAGGGCAGAGTCAGATTGGGTGTGAGGAGAAATGTTTTCCCTGCTGTGGTGTTGAGGCCCTGGGATATTGCCCAGGGAGGTGGTGCAGTCACCATCCCTGGAGGTGTTTCAGAGGTGTCTGATGTGGCACTGGAGGATCTGGGTTAGGGTTTGGGGGTTCCAGCAGGGACAGGTTCATGGTTGGACTCAATGATCCTAGAGGTCTCCTCCAGCCCTGATGGTTCTGTGATTCTAGATGTAGAACTGTCCCTGTTTTATCAATTTACCTTTGCCACAGAAATGTGCCCAAAGGAGCTACAAGTTTTCAGAGGTGCATTTTCAGATCCTTATCTGTTTTAAAGCTAACTCAAGCTAGGACTGTCCCAAACACCAATTTCCCCTTTTACCTTCTAAAAGAGGTCAGTCTGCGAATGTCCTCACACTGCTCGTGAGACAAATCACTGACTCTGCTCTTGGCATCTGCCAGGGGACAACACAGCACACTGAGGGGCTGGGAATGGAAGTGTTCCACAATGCAGAGCTGAAACACAAAGCAAGAGCTCAGGATGTCAATGGCATTCACCTCCCTGCTGTGCTTCCCTTCTCATGGTCCCTTATTAATCCTACCACTGCACATGTACAGTGGCAGTAATGATGCTCCTTCAAGAAAAATCCATTGCAATTCATAAATATTCCATAAGTCACTACAGGACACTGATTATACAGTTTGAAAGAGTCACCTAATTACCTTCTTTGCTCATTTTCAGTACCTCACCTTTCCCCTTCCCTGTAATGCCAACTAGAGCTTGTCAAATATCTTCACCTATGTTGATTACTGCATCTTTAGGTCCCATCTTCAGCTCACAAATAGCAAAGAATGTATTGAGAGATGTGAAGAGCAACTCCTGTACACAAGCAAACTTCTCACCTAAGCTCTGGCTGTGCACACCTACAAAAGCAATTTCTCATTGATTTCAGCTGCTCTAAGTGTTTGCAGCACCAGGAGCATCTGCTCAGCACATCTGTCCTCAAAATCCAAACAAAACCAAGTTACACCCAGGAGACTAACAGGACACTGAATTTGCAGACACCAAATTGGGTGTGAGTGTGGATCTGCCTGAGGGTAGGAAAGCTCTGCAGAGAGACCTGGAGTGACTGGATCAGTGGCTGAGGACACTGCAGGAGGGTCAGTGAGGCTCAGAGCTGGTGCTGCCCTTGGCACACAACAGCCCATGCAGCTCCAGGCTGGGGGAGCAGTGGGGACAGAGGTGTTGGTCCCAAAGGGCCTTGGCAGTGCTGGTGGCACAGCTCAGTGGGAGCCAACAGTGTGCACAGGTGGCCAAGGAGGCCAAGGGCACCTTGTCCTGGCTCAGCAGAGTGTGAAGAGTTCTGTGTTAGAAAGCTACAAGTAAATCTATAGTAAAATAGCTCTGTCTATGCACTAGGGCAGGTAATCCCTTTAAATATAACCTTTAAATACCCTTTCTCATGGCAGAGGAAGCTTTTACATGCGTCTTCATACATGTCCTACAGTTCTCTCTTAAACCCTTAGGAGTTGAGGTTTTAAAACACTCACCTGTTCACAGATCCAAACTGTCTGCAAAGGACATTTTCTCATACAACTCAGTGACAGAAGACATGAGGAGCTAAGAAACCTTTCAGTGCCCAGTAATTACCACTGGTTTGTACAACCACAATTTGATTTCTTGTTGCCACTGCCTACCTGAAATCCTTTGATGAAATTCTGGACAGAAAAATCATGGTACAAGAATATATTGAGGAGAACCTGCAGAACCTTCACACCCAGTTTGAAGGGAAACTGAGCTGTCAGAACCAGCTGAAAGGGAGAAAAAAAAAAAATGTAGCCACAGCAGAAATTTTCTCCTGAACTCAAATCAGCAAAACTTACAGACACAATTTGACACAACTCTCAGTATGTGTTAGCATTCCACAAAATGAGCCACTAAATACACTGCCAACTTCTAAACTCAATGTATCTACTAAAAGTTCCATGCCAAGAAAGATTTTCAGGTTATTATTTTACAGAATCCCAGAATCAGTGAGGTTGGAAGGGACCACAGTGGGTCACTGGTCCCACCTCCTACTCCAGCAGGGCCACCCCAGAGCTCATGGCTCAGGGCTGTGTCCAGAGGGGTCTGGAATATCTGCAGGGAGGAGAATCCACGACCTCTCTGGGCAATCTGTTCAGTGCTCAGGGA
Organism: Acanthisitta chloris; assembly: GCF_000695815.1. Classification (NCBI taxonomy): domain Eukaryota; kingdom Metazoa; phylum Chordata; class Aves; order Passeriformes; family Acanthisittidae; genus Acanthisitta; species Acanthisitta chloris. Next base: position 3,926 of record NW_008693783.1, on the reverse strand, counting down.
CTGCACAGCAAAGAAGTTCTTCCTCCTGTTCAGGTGGAACTTCCTGGGCATCAGTTTGTGCTGTTCCCTCTTGTTTGATTGGTTTCCCCACTGAGCAGAGTCTGATCATCCTCTTGGCACCTCCTGTTCATGGACTTGAATCCATTCCTGAGGTCCCTCTGAGTTGTCTCTTCTGGAGGCTGAACAGCCCCAACTCCCTCAGCCTTTGCTCATCCCTGAGGTGTCTGATGTGGCACTGGAGGATCTGGGTTAGGGTTTGGGGGTTCCATGGTTGGACTCAATGACCTTAGAGGTCTCTCCAACCCTGATGGTTCTGTGATTGTCTTTAGGAAGGGAATTACCTTGTCAATGATAGTGGACAGGTGCTCCTTGCAGGAAAGGGACTGGAAGAGCTCTATGCACAGCAGGGAAGACACAGAGTGAGGAAGTAACCTGTGGATAATCATTGGTGTGGTAGCAATTCCAAGAATCAGAGCCAGAGGTAACTCATGGATGTGTTCACTAGATAATGGGGCAAGGGAGAAAAAAAGACATAGTTACAACATAGAAACTCATGACACAAATCCATTATGTTCCTACTACAGCACTGAGCTCAGAAGCAGAAAGGGGCAAACTAAAAGCTTTGTTGCCAGTAAATCAGAAGAGTTTTGGTGTGGAGTAGAACAGGAAAGAAAGGAAACTATTTAAAGCTCTACAGCAGATAAGCAAATTAACTTCTATTTTAGGACTCCAATTTCAGGAAGTGGCACCAAAACATCGTTTCAGGTGTATATACAGTTCACCTATTACTATCCACTGCTCATAACCTTGAAGATCAGGATGGACTTAAGCTTGTGACTAACAAAGCAGAACCTCTCAAATTCACCCCCTTCACCTTTAGTGATGAACATGTTTAATGCTGAAATGGAGAGAATAAACACAACCTTGACAATTATCCCAGAGATCTTTCTCAAAGAAATGAACTTCCCCAAAAATGAACTGTATTTTATCCATTTTTTGCTGTAATCAACATAGTCCTGAGTTATAAGATCATCTGAACCCCCCAAACCTTTCTTCTGAAGGGACACAAAGTGAACTTGCACCTAGGAGACTGACAGGCTTCAACTGCACTTCAGCTGCATTCCACACACTCAAAATTAGGTATTTAGCCTTACCACAACGAGCAACAGGAATTACAACCCTTAAAAATCAGTTAAAACCTAATTTTTCACTGCCTTACACCCCAACTATTTCCAGATAATTGTGCATTTTTTATTTTACTTGTCAGAAATTTTCCCTAGAGAATCCACCTGCCAGACATAAAGCAAAAAACTACTTTGTGTTGCTGTTCCCTCAGCAAGTCAATCTGCCTAGGCCTTGCTTAGAGGCAATGTCAGGTGCACAAGCTGCAGCTGAAATCATTGTACAACTGCAGCCTCAGTTCTGGGCTAACTGCAGTTCCAACATGGGGACCAGGTCTAAAATGCTCTGCTTGGAGAACAGCATGAGTTTTTGATGAGCATAAATGAGATCACAGAATTGTAAGGGTTGGGATGGAGCTCAGAGCTGACCCAGCCCCAAGCCCTGCCCTGGGCAGGGACACCTCCCACCAGAGCAGGTTGCTCAAGGCTCAGCCAACCTGGCTGTCCATTCCAACCCCTAAAATTCTATCATTCTACAATCTGAAAAACACAGTTTCACAATCAGAAATTCTCTAACAAGGACCAATAAATCCTCCTACATAAAGAGCTAAACCAGCCACCCAATACCTCAACCTCTGGGTCAGAGTCCCCAGTTAGCTTCAGGATAATTCATCCCCCAAAACCTAGCAAATCTCTCTTTACTCAGGCACTGCTGTGAAGAAGCAGCACCAACATTTGATCCCAACTCTCCACTGGCCTCACTGTTAGGTTTCCAAGTAAACAGCAAATGGGTAAAGGAGTGGAAGAACCAAACTCCCAAGTCCCAGTACCTGCTGATGACTATGAAGTCCTGAAGTACTTTTGCAGTAAAACTTTCCATGTCTTTAAGTATGACTACAACTGGAGGAGAATCCCAGTGTGTGGGAGAGGAAGATTTTCTCTTGATTGGAGTTTCAGGATATGTTTTCTTTGGAGCCTTTTGTTCAACATGAATAAAGGGAAGGCAGTAAAAGTGAACAGACTGAATCACATCTACAGAGTTACAGCACTACAAAGTGACATGCCTGACTTTTTGTCAGTTCCAGTTATTATTAGCATCTGGAATTGCTATTTTTCCTTCCTTCTGTTTGGCACAGCATGAAGCACAAAGGATAAACAGATTTAAAACTCATTCCAATAAAGACAGGAATAGCTCCACAGGGCAGAACTGGTGAAGTTCTGTTGGGACTGAGGAGGAAGATTTGAGTTGTGTCCACAGACATTGATTATTTCCTCTGCCTTTACACCCAGCAATGAGAAGAGCCATGTACTCATTCTCCTTCTGCTTAACACACTGCTCTGATGAAGTCAGCAGAGAATCAGTTCTAACTAGCACTCATGACAGAACCAAAGCATAAACCTTCACCAGCTTTAGCAAATGCAGAGATACCAAAAGGTTTTGACTGTCATTTTCTCCTGCCTGTGAAGGCAGTGTGGGCTGAGATGACTTCATGGCTCATGAGCACTAGCACCTTTGCCCTGCATTGCTGTTCCCTCTTCAAGTCCTCTTTTAATACACAAACCAGCTCAGCATTCCTGGGAGAAAAGCATCTGGCATGAAGTTGTTGCTGCATTTTAAGCTTCTAGTTGCCAAAGAACTGGCAGGAAAACTGGCTGCTCGTGGCTTGGCTGGGTGGACTCTTCCATGGGTTAAAACTGGCTGATGGCCCAGAGAGCTGTGGTGGATGGAGCCAAATCCACCTGGGGCTGTCACCAGTGATGTTCCCCAGGGCTCAGTGCTGGGGCAGGTCCTGTTTAACACCTTTAGTGATGATCTGGACGTGGGGATTGAGTGACCCTCAGTGAATGTGCAGAGACACTGAGCTGGGTGTGAGTGTGGATCTGCCTGAGGGTAGGAAAGCTCTGCAGAGAGACCTGGAGTGACTGGATCAGTGGCTGAGGACACTGCAGGAGGGTCAGTGAGGCTCAGAGCTGGTGCTGCCCTTGGCACACAACAGTGTGCCAATAGTGATTTTTATTTTTGTTTCAGATCTCTGACCCTCATACTTCATCATTAACTAACTCCACATCTGTTATATTTGTTACACATCATATTCAAATCACCTTAATCTCACTGATTTCTTAGCATTAAAAGGTAATTTTTAGCATTTTCTCATAGAAATCTGAGTTATTAAATATCTGTTTTAAACCAGGCCTTTTCATAAGCTGGTGATGGAAAAACCCAACCACATACCTTGGTTACACTCTTGTACCAGTTGACAAGAGAAGACATTGAACAACGTGTCCTTTTCTGGGCAACCTGCACATGGTCCTCATCTTCTGAGTCCCCATCCACATGGCAGTTCATTAGTTGCCCCATCAGCTTCTGCATCAGGTTTTTTATGCCTTCACAAAAGAGTTTTAGACACACAGTAAGGACATTTGGTTATGTGGCACCAATTCATGCTCTAAAAAAATGACTCCAAGTTATTAGTCATTACTTTTCACATTTCTAATTGCTCTCATACACATTTATATTTGGGGGCAAAAGGCAGAAATTCTAGTGATTTGATACCTGATTCAAATGAAGCAGTAAAACTATTCCAGTGTTTACCTGGGCAATCTTTGGCTTCCAGCAAGGTCACATAAGGAGTGATGTTATTCTGAAGGACATCTGAGAGACTTCTAAATGTAGAGTCATGATCTGTAACATTTACACCTAGAAAAAAACAAGACAAATTTTTAAGGGCATTTTTCCTCTGATTCATGACCACAATGATTGAATAATAAACTGAAGGGCAGACAAAAAAATCACAGGATCACAGA
>NW_008693782.1:0-645 GCF_000695815.1 Acanthisitta chloris | reverse complement strand
CAGTTCCTGAGGGGGTTGGTCAGTTCTGGGGGCCTTGGTCCATTCTAGGGGGGTTGGTCAGTTCTAGGGGTGAGTGGTCAGTCCTAGGGGTGTGTGGTCAGTCCTAGGGGTGTGTGGTCAGTTCTGGGGGTGTGTGGTCAGTCCTAGGGGTGCGTGGTCAGTTCTGGGGGTGTGTGGTCAGTCTTAGGAGTGCGTGGTCAGTTCTAGGGGTGTGTGGGCAGTTCTTGGTGTGAGTGGTCAGTTCCTGAGGCCTTGCCCAGCCTCAGGGGTATGTGGTCAGTTCCAGGGGTGCGTGGTCAGTTCGTGGGGTCTTGCCCAGCCCCAGGGCTGTGTGGTCAGTCCCAGGGCTGAGTGGTCAGTTCCTGAGGGGCTTGGTCAGTCCTAGGGGTGTGTGGTCAGTTCTTGGGGAGCTTGGTCAGTTCTAGGGGTGAGTGGTCAGTTCTAAGGGGGTTTAGTCAGTTCTTGGAGGACTTGGTCAGTCCCAGGGCTATGTGGTCACTTCTTGGGGTCCTTGCCCAGTCCCAGGGCCGTGTGGTCACTCCTAGGGCCGTGTGGTCAGTCCCAGGGCTTTGTGGTCGCTTCTAGGGCCGTGTGGTCAGTCCCAGGGCCGTGTGGTCACTTCTAGGGCCGTGTGGTCAGTCCCAG
>NW_008693781.1:0-1565 GCF_000695815.1 Acanthisitta chloris | reverse complement strand
CCCTGGCCATGGGCAGGGACACCTCCCCACTAGACCAGGTTGTTCAAGGTCTTATCCAACCTGGCTTTGAACAGTGCCAGGGTTGGGGCTTCTACTGCCTCCTTGGGCAACCTGTGCCAATGTCTCACCACCCACACAGGAAAAACATTTTCCTAATATCTAGCCTAACTTTTCCCTCTTTCAATTTGTACCCATTGCCCTTTGTCCTATCACTGCAGTTCCTAACCAAGAGTCCCTCTGCAGCTTCCCTGGAAAGTCCTTTCAAGGTACTGAAAGGTACTGAAAGGCTACTATGAGGTCTTCACACAACCTTCTCTTCTCTAGACTGAACAGCCCCAACTTCCTCAGCCTGTCCTCATAGGGGAGATGCTCCAATCCTCTTACCAACTTCATAACCTCCTTTGGACTTGCCCCAGCAGTTCTCTGTCACTTTAATGAGGTTTATAAACATAATATTACCTTTCCACCAGTACCTGTGTCAGCAAACCCTCGCCTCCCCTCCCATCCCTTCCCCTCCCCTCTCCTCTCCTTTTTTTCCTTTCCAGAAATCCCTATTAAAGAAACATCCAACTGCTCCCATAATTTGAGTGGCTGCAATTTTATGAGAGTAAGAATACAATATTAGATATTTGAACAATGAGGTCTACACAAGGAACAAAATATTCCCTACAGTCAGGTAAATCCCTCTATTCCCATGCTGAACATTTTGTTTACAGCAAGCATTTTCTTCTGCAGCTACATCACACTATGTAATTATTTCTGCCAAAATGCCCAAAAGAACATTAATAATAAATGGCTAATTTATTGTTGCTGTGCAGAAGTTTTCCAAAGAAAGGCAAAAGAGTGAGAACAATAGAACTACCAAAACCTGTGTTGGGAGGGTGACAAAACCGGAGTCTCAAGGAAGTGCTCTACGAGGCAATGCACTCAGCAGGATTGTCCAGGTGAATATCAGAGGTCCAGGAATTAAGGTCTTCCAGAAAAACAGCAGGGAATTGAAAGAAATCCTGATGCAGCTGCATAATAAAATCAGGATTATTACAAATATATCTGCTGGACATGAGAAGATAAGCATCACACCACGAGAGAATCCCAAGGTGGAACCACACCTGAAATGAACATGAAGGATTGAGAACTATTGTACTGTGTTACTGTAAGGAGCATTGTTCTTTGTCCAAGATGGATAGGATAGAAGTGCTGGTGTAACAGTGGCAGATGTGATGAGTCCTGAGGGCAAATACTGTGGAGCTCTGGGATGAGTGAAATGTTCAACACCAGAATTTTTCTGATCAAGTGAGACACAGTTCCGGAAGAAACAGAAAAATTGTGAAGAGGAGGTGAGTTATGTGGCTCCAGTCTCTCTTGTGTTCATGTCAGTGCTGCAGCTATCCCTGCTCTGCATTTTTTTTGGCCTGGATACCTCAATGTATCTCTATGACTTTGCAATACATTATGAAATTACACTGATTTTACACAATGCAGGATGAAAAAAAAACAACAACCCCCCAATTTCACTAACGCATCTTTTAATTTCAAAGGCATTTCCTCAAAGTTGGGTGAATTTC
>NW_008693780.1:0-2178 GCF_000695815.1 Acanthisitta chloris | reverse complement strand
GCCGCGCCGCGCTGCTCCGCGCTGCCGGGGCGGAGGCACTCGGGGTGCAAGGTGGAGGCGAAGGACTGCAGAGAGGGGAGTCTACAAAGAGCAGATGCCGTTCCCGGCCGGCAATCCTGTTTCCTCGCCTCCAAAACGAAAAAAAAAATGTTAACAGGTGTCACCTCGGCTGTGGCAGCAGCATAAGGAGGTGTCGGTGCCTGCTGTACTCTAAGCGCTTTCAGAAACGACGGAATAAACCGTTCGAAGTAAAGCACGCTGTTTTGTCGGTAATATACAGTCAAAATTTGGAAAAATTGCAAAAGCGTTTCCCCTCATGAGATTACTGTGCGAGACATCCAGACCGGTCTGGATTCCTGGTAGTCAAAGTATTTGGATATCTAGTAAGCACTAGTGTTAGTAGTTTGTCAGAGTATTGCTTTTATAACTTCTTCCTGATTACAGACTGACATAACCAAACTATTAAACGCAAAGTACTAAAAAAAATTGCATGCTGCCTTGTCTATATAATTCTGTTTAACTTTAAGTCTCCAGAGGTCTCTTTCATTTGTCTAAAAGACAATCTGACATTTCTGACCCTTGACTTCCCCACTTCACAGACTAAACTATTGTGATTGCTGCCTGTACTTCCTCGTTAAAGTGTCCGTCAGTTTCCATTGTAATTTAAATGTTTTATAAGTGACAAAAATCATACAGAAACCATGAAAGAAATAAACTTTAATCCATTCGTTATATCTGTCACATTCAAGACTTTTTTTTTTTTTTTAGTATATGAAAGATTGGTGTGTTTGCTTGAGCAAAACAAGACTCCTGCTTAGTTTCAGATGTTTCTCAGCTAAGAAAGTGCTTAGGCATCATCAGGAATTACTTCAGGAGTATCAGCTTCCTATTAATTTTCATTTTAAAAAACCTATAAAAGTTACCACCAGCGTTTTCTATCATGGGCATCAAAACTATATGAAGCAACACAAAGTTGCTGAACAACAAAACAGGCAGTGGTCGATCATCTGGCTCCTAAACCAATTAAGTTTGAAATATTATGCTGAAACTTCCTTTTAGTTTTTTTATTTTACATCATAGAGATATTTGGTTTGGATATTTGAGATTATGCAGCATTTTTCTCGGTATTTAATTTAATGCAGTAGTGGAAAGCAAAGCACTCAGGACAGTGCCATTTTTATTGTATTTAGAGAAATGTAAATGTTTTGTTCCGATTTCAGTAGATGTGTTGTCATCTACTTTTTTGAGGATTTGACTTCGGTTACAAGCTTATGATAGAGCAAACTAACAGATTCAGACTTCAGCTTTTGGCTCGTAGAAACACAAAGAAATGTCAGGTAATTAATTAAGCTTCATGTTAGTATCAGCACATATCGATGAATTGTTACGGGGAATGGGGAAGGTCTTTAAACTTCATTATGACTTACTGCCAACTTTCTACGCTTTGCTTCCTAAAGGCGCTCTCTGTGAATTTCCTGCATTTGCATTAGAATGCATTTAAGATGAAAAAATAACAGTGCTGAGTATACTTAGGGTTTTGTGCTATATTTCCCTGTAGTAACAGGTGACATGATAATACTGTTAAAACTACAATGTGGAATTGCAAGTGTGCAACCCCAAGTGAAAATTGTTCTCTTTCTTGGTTGAAAGAAAATTATCAATCAGCATACCATGATCAATTATCCCCTTGGCTGCCACACACTGGGATTTGCACAAGGCATTGACATTGAGAAATTCCTCTTTAGAAAGGATGAGCGGACGGGATCCCAAACTTTGCAGCAGCTAAGCAAAGATGCCGGGGTCTCACTTTTTTTGCCTTTTTTTTTCTCTATTGTTGCTTTCCAGCTCATCCAAGACAAAACTAGGAGATTGTGTTTACTTCTCAGTGCATTTTAAAAGATGCTGTATTTTATAAAAGAAAAAAGAAAAAAAAAGCCACCATCCCCTCCAACCAAGCTCCCCCCAACAAACAGAAAGGAGAGATGGAAAAAAAAAAAAAGAAAAAGAAAACAAAGAAACACAAAAGCACAAAGAAAAAGCGAGTGAAGGAGCCTCAAGAAGAGCCGCACACCCCTCTCCCATTCGGTGCTCACCGTTGTTGGTAGGAGGTGATGCCCTGGACGTTTTGCGGGTTGCCGTTGGCCGCGGCGCCGGCTCGCCCCATGCCCGGCGCCGCCG
>NW_008693779.1:15438-19979 GCF_000695815.1 Acanthisitta chloris | reverse complement strand
TCCAACCCCCTGCCATGGGTGGGGACATCTACTAGAACAGATTGCTCCAAGCCCTATCCAGCCTGGCCCTGAGCACTTCAAGGGATGGAGCATCTAGAGCATCTCTTCTTCTTCTTCCTCCTCTGCTTCTTTCAATAGGATGAGCCCAGATTGACTCTCAGGGATACTTATTTTCACTGAGGCTAAAATTTGCTCCTTTGCTTATTTGGCCAGAGCCCTTTTTTGATCTCCCACCAATCTAACGGTCTCTGGTGATAAGGATCTCTGGGATCCAGACTCCAAAACCCCTTGGACCGTCTCAAATCAAAGGGCTGCATAAGGGAAGGAGAGCTGGTGGAGTGTGCCATGGGGCACCCAGGTGTGGAGGCACTTGGCCAGGTGGGCTGCGGAGGTGGGACCATATGCAGAGATGAACGTTATAACCACTGTGTGGACCATATTCTTAATGGGTTTCAAGTCTCCTTCCATGTGGTGCCTTGATGAATCTATGCCCCAGCCTGTGCCCACGTGGTGGACACTCTCCAACCTCCCCAAAGGATGGGATGTCATGTTGCATCCATCAGTTCCAAAAAAAACACTTGTCTCTTGTGGAGTATGGCAGTCCCGAAGAAGCAGTTATACTGTGAGGGAATTTGGTGAATCCTTTGGGATGCTCCATGCCCTTGCTGCTGTCTCCATACCTGGGCTATGACCTCCTTGGCTTTCTGTGGGTATCCATCACTGAGCTTCCCAGGGCAAGCTCATGTGCTGTGGATGATCTATAAAAGAGCCCAGGGATGATGTTCTGGATGGAGTTTTGGATTCCTTCCACCCCACTCCTCACATGTCCTCACATGGTAGGCATCATTGCTACATCTCCCCTCTCCACCTCACTGAGGCAGGCTGAGAGGACCCTCAGAGTCCTGACTCTCCCCTCTTGCTTCCTTCATGCCCACTTCCTACAACAGGTACCTCTGCTTCCCGGCACGACTCCCTGTCTGACGAGAGCACCCTGATCATCAACCTCGAGTCTCCCAGGGAGGATGGCCAACCACATGGAGATCTCCCTGTGGAGCTGTTGACCCACCACCAGCCCTGTGCCCCTGTGTCGGACCCCTCTGGTGGAAGAGGACACGTGTGTCCAAACCAGGGTGGGGATACATTTCCCACCCTACCCGTACCTCCAGCCCATCTGATGCAAAGGGATGAAGAAGCAGAAGAAGATGCAGGGTCAGCCCATGGGGGCAATGTGCCTCTTCCCAGGAGCATCCAAGACTCTCTGGCCTCCCTGCAGGAAGCTTTTGGTGGCTGGGCCAGGTCCAATGTGCAGCAGGCAGACAAGTTCCTGATGATGGGCAATCGCCTCCTGCAAGCTCAGCTCAGGGCGAACAGGCACTTGGTGTCCATGACCCAGGAGATCCAGGCCATGTCCCAGTCCCTGGCCACCATCTCCTCTGTTGTGGGGCCCTTGCTGCAGCCTGTGGCCTGCCAACAGGACCCCTCCACCGCCGATGTGGACTGGCCATCACTGCCCTCCAACCTGTTGGACTTACTCCCCTCCAGCCCAGCCAAAAAGGATGAGGTCCCAGCAGCTGCCAGAGCCCCTTCCCTCAGAACACCCCCTCCTGCCACTCCCCCTGCCAGCCCAGTGCATTCAGAGACCCCCAGCCTAGACTCCAACTGGGAATGCCCTAAATCAATGCATCCCAGCAGGGGCAAGCGTGGGGGGAAGCCCTACACCAGACTCCGGAAGAGGAGGAAGTGAGGGTCTGCAAAGCAGGACTGTGTCTGCTTGGAAAACCCTTCAGAGATCCTCATGGAGACCTTTAGGTTCCATCTTACCTTGCCATGCCAATAAATAGTTTTGGAATGAACAGTGTGTTGGTCTTTTGGGTTTGGGAAGGCAGTATCTCCCCTGTGAGTGTGACCTCACTGCTGCATGGAGAGAACTTGCTGAGGAACAGCATGATCCTTCTTTCCTTCACAGTGCATAGAACCTCCTAGCTGGTGGGGCTGAGAGGGCAACAAACCCAAGTGGGAGAGCAGCAAGGATGGAGAAATGGATGGTGGCTGGGCAGGACATGCAGCTCTCCAGCCCAGCCTGCAAGCTGACTCCTGAATTTCAGCCTCAGTAGCATCTCCAGGAGATGACTATCCAAGGTCATCCAGAGCCATGGATCATGCAGAGTTCTCTGGGGGAAGCCCCAGAAATGAGTCTGGGGGCGTTTCGAGGCTTTGCTATGGTTCATGAGCCCTTCTGAGCCATGGCTGCTGTGTCTCACACCTGAATAGTCAAGTCAGTTGTGCCTTGTCAGAAGGGATGAATACCCTTAGGCCTGTGTGTGAATGTCCTGATGTCCCTCGAGGGGAAGGTTTTGCACCTGAGTCAGTTGTTTAAGGGAGGAAATTTGTGTGCTTTACAAAGGTGGGTTTGATGCTTGTCATCCTCCAGATGGTGGCTGTGCACCCCGTGTGCTCCTGGGCTCTTATGCAGATCAGTGGTTTTGTCACAACACCCAAAAAGGAAGAGAAGCGGATGACTTAGGCTGAGGAGTGCAAACTTAGCACACCAAACGTCCCATTATTCGAGTCATTGACCTTTGACAGTTCAGTCTTCGACAAATCAGAAGAGCTTAGCTCTGCCTGCAAGCCAGGCTGAGCTCGGCAGCCTCAGGGCTGGACTGAGATGCTAATGATTCATTGGCCTGCTCGGGAAAGGAGTCTCATCTTCTCCTCTGCAGCCATTGAGCAAAACATTAAGTTTTCCTGACCCTTGTTGGGCAGAGAGGAGACCTTGACCAAGATGATTGGAATGACCACAGCCCCAGGGGCTTCATGCCAGGAATGAGAACATATTGCTGAGTGACCCCAGAGCAGCAGAGACCATGTAGGCAAGAAGAGGACTTGCTTTGGGCAGGGACAGACCTGTGTGGTCACCTTGTTGGGCTGTGCTCTGGTAGCAAAGGTCATGTCCATCCCTGACCACTCACTGAGTTCCTCTTTGCACACTTTGGTGTCCACCTCCATCCCTGCAAAGAGAAGGAACATCCAAAACATGAGTCTCCTGATGTCACCAGTGAAAATAATGAAGGTTGAAGACAATGGTGAGCAGAACCACCCTTGGACCAGCTGTTTGGTGTCCCCCATCACTTCCACCAAGGAGGACAGCCTGCTAGAAGACATGCCAGAGGACAACAGTGGGCTGCACCACTCAGGTAAGCTGTGTCCAGGGCAGTCAAGCCACGGGTAGCCTTTAGGAGGTGTCAGCACTGAGGAAGCAATTTGGAGCATCTCCATTAGTCTCATAGTTTGCTTGAGAAGAGCACAATGAGCACAGGATGACTCGTGTATGTGACACGTGTGGCTCTCCACAAGAAAAGTGTTGGCTTGAAGACAAGGAAGAGAACACCAAGAGGTCCTGTTTGCTCAGGGAGGTGCTGAGAAATCTTCTCAGCCTGATCCCCATGGGAACAACCTGAGTCATTTCCCTTTGGATGGTGCATAGCTATCCTGCTGGCAGCTAGCCAGTTTGGATCATGCCCAGACAGCCTAATCAGCCATGGCTATCACCTAAACTTCATGGGCATCTCACCAGGTCCTCACTTATGTGTGCAAGCAAAGCACTGGGCACACCAGAGCTCACCTGGGTCAGGGCCAAAGCAAACATTCTTGTGTGAAGCTTCCCTGCACTGCCCAAACTGCTTTTCTTCCTCATCTGTAGCCTGAAACCAGGCAGCAGGAAGCTTGCACGGTGATTCCCCTGGGCCAAGCTGCCCCTGTCCCCTCTCTCTGGGGACCACAGCAGGGACAACCTGCTGCTGAGTCATCCTGGGAAGGGTTACACTGCCCACACACCTTGGGAGCAATTTTGCCCCAGGCCTAATGATTCTAATAATCACTTAAATAATTATTATTTCAAATACCTAATTGCTCTAATATTATTGCTGACAAGGAAATTATACCCTCCCAAGCCAGCACCCCTGCTGCAGAATGACCCCATGGTCTGGAGGTGGGAGATAGGGTCTGGAGGTGGGATACATCTTTGTGGATCTTAGCTGGTTGTTCCCAAAACACAAGGGGAAAACTGCAGTTGACTGCACAGCAAACTCAGCATCTCTCCTGTGGGCAAGGGACCCCCAATTCAGCACCTCATTAGATCCCCCCACATGGGTTCCCCAGGGAATTAGGTGCTCTCAGCTGTTGCCTGTTGTCCTGATGGCAGGTGTGTTGAGCATCACCTGGGGTGGGAGCAGCTGTGGGAGAGGCGGATGGCCTATAAAAGCTTCCTGAGCTGTAGTTACTCTTTGTGCTGGACCCTGGCAGGCAGGATGAGGCTTGGAAGCAGCCTGGGGTTGGCTGTTTTTTGCTGGGTTTTCGGGGAGGTGGTTGCTTACACCCCCTTGGGCTTTAGAGGGGAGGTAGAATTATGGAGGTATGGAGGGAATCCTTCCCTGAGGCAGCCCTGGACCTTCTCCCAGCCTTGGGCATGGGTGGATCTTTCCCAGCTCCAGGCTGCAGCCCCCCTGCACCCTGTGGCTGTGCAGGGCCCGGAGGCAAAGATG